>NC_134353.1:321233166-321533166 GCF_048569485.1 Anomaloglossus baeobatrachus | reverse complement strand
GATCTGGACGAACCCCAGACAAAGGTAATCATTAAAGATTCCAGGGACTGGAAGAAAGAGCGAGGAATCTGTACAAATACATGCTGGGTAATATAGAGACACTTTGGTTGCACTATCAATTTAAGAAGGTTAATCCTTCCCTCCACTGATAGTGGGAGTTGGCTCCATCTATTAAATTTCTCCCCAAAGTACGCTAGTAAGGGGGCTATATTTCTCGCTATCATCTCCGCAGGGCTTCCTGCCAGTATAATTCCGAGATATTTGAAATGATCCACCACCGGGACCCTGCATACGTGGTCGTGCACCAGCTCCTCTCTGTTCCGAGACAGAAAAAGAAGGTACGATTTTGACCAGTTTATTGACAGACCGGAGAACTCCCCAAATCGATCAATCAATTGCACGGCTCTAGGAATGGAGGAATCCGGATCAGATGCAAACAATAACAAGTCGTCTGCGTACAAAGATAACCGTTCATCTCCCTTACTATGTCTCACCCCCCGGTAGACTGGGTCCGCTCGAATGCGCACCGCCAGCGGTTCCATGGCAAGAGCGAACAGGAGAGGGGATAGGGGACATCCCTGTCTGGTTCCCCTCCCCAAAGGGAAAGTTTTCGACACACCACCGCCCACCTGAATATTAGCAGATGGAGCGTTATATATGATCTCTATCCATCTGATAAATTCGTTGCCGAAACCAAATGCCCGCAGCACCTCCAGCAGGTATGGCCATTCTACAGAGTCGAAGGCTTTGGCTGCATCCAGGGAGATCAGAGCCCAATCCTCCTCTAACTTGGTGCCCATCTGTAAGATCACCTGCGCCCTCCTCAGATTATCCGAGGTACTCCTACCCGGGATGAATCCAGACTGATCCTCATGTACTATAGAGGAGACCACTTTATTGAGTCTAGTTGCTAGAATTTTGGTAAGAATTTTGTAATCAGAGTTCAGCAAAGAGATCGGTCTGTACGAGCCACAGTCCAATGGGTCCTTATCTGGTTTCAATAGCAGGACAATGGTTGCCTCATAAAAGGAATCAGGCAACCGACCCTTGCGGAACGAGGCTTCAACCGTCTCCAGGAGGGCCGGAGCCAGCTCCCCCCGATATTTGTCAAAGATCTTAATCGGGAGTCCGTCTGGCCCAGACGCCTTACCCTTATTGAGGGTCTTTATCGCCTCCACCATCTCTTCCATGCTAATGGGCTCATCCAAGGCCGATCTCTGAGCCAAAGTCAACCTGGGAAACTCCAGCTCTCGTAAGTACTCAGCAATCTCCTCCCTTGACACGGCCAGTCTGGACTCATACAGGTTCCTGTAGAAGTCCAAAAATACCTCCAATATACCATTGACGGAAGTAACTGTTCCTCCATGCGGGTCTCTGATTTTGAGGACAGCAGGTGAGCTATTAGATTGACGCACCAGGAATGCCAGTAAGCTACTGGATTGGTTCCCTTGCTCAAAATACCTCTGGCTCGTGAAGAATACATGTCTCTTAGCCTTGTCTTGCAGATACAATAGATATTTCCTCCCAGCCTGAAGCCATTGAGATCTGTTTTCCTCAGAGGGGTCCGAGGTGAATCTATGTTCAAGCACTCTATTTTGAGTGGCCAGTTAATATATTTGGTTTTTATTAAGTTGCCTAATAATTCTGCACAGTAATAGTTACCTGCACAAACAGATATCCTACTAAGATAGCCAAATCTAAAAAAAAACCACTCCAACTTCCAAAAATATTAAGCTTTGATATTTATGAGTCTTTTGGGTTGATTTAGAACATAGTTGTTGATCAATAATAAAAAAAATCCTCTAAAATACAACTTGCCTAATAATTCTGCACACGGTGTACAGTGTGGGGACTACTGATGGCTTCCATCTTCTTCAACATTCCTGGTATCTCAACTATTAGATCATAAAGACATGGTAGACAGCAGTCTGAGAGACAGCTTCCTACCTCAGCACTGCTGTTATCTTCAGTATTAGATCAAAAATACTGGGTAGACAGCAGTTTGAGCAGCCCCTTCTAATCTCAGCACACCTGGTATCTCCAGCATTACATTAGAAAGACAGGGTGAATAGCAGTGTAAGCAGACTTTTCTTACCTCAGCACCATTGATATCTCCAGTATTAGATCAGAAAGACATGGAAAACAGCAATGTGAACTGCCTTTTTTACCTTAGTGCTCTGGTATCTCCAGTATTAGATTAGAAAGACAGGGAGGAGAGCAGTGTAAGCAGCCTCTTCTTACCTTGGCAATCCTGGTGTCTCCAGTATTAGATCAAAATATCCTTTGGGAGCACATCTTTCTACACATGAAAGGAGGGGGTGGAAAGCTTCTACTGCTTATGCTCACATTCACAGAGGACATTTATATTTTATAGTGATTTCCTGCCTAGACAAAACAATTGGTATTTGTTAATTAAAAGTATTTATACATTTATTCACCGTTCCATTTCTCTGATAACCAATTTTTAAGGGTTAAAATAATTACAGTATATTATGTCTACATTTCACTGCAAATTCTTGCAGAATTTCGGTTTATTGTATACAGTGGGTGAAAGAAGTATTGAACACAGCACCAATTTTGTAAGTAAATATATTTCTAAAGGTGCCATTGACATGAATTTCTCATGAGATATCGGTAACAACACATCCAATCTATGCAGGAAAGAAATCAAAGCATAGATGTCCAAAAAATTTAGTGATGTGTAATAATGAGAAATGACATACGGAAAAATAATTGAAGACATGGACAAAGAGAAGACATGGAAAATTATGACACCAGCTAAAATCTATCAGTAATTAGAAAGCAATCATGTAACTTAGTGAAAAATAATATCAGCTGGTTTAACTGATGGCCTATTAAAAGGTGTCTCATTGCCAATGAGCCACACAAAAAAACATCTCATGATGGGTAAAACCACTGAGCTGTCTCAAGATCTTCACAACCTTCCTGTTGCAAAATATGCTGATGGCATTGTTTACAGAAAAATTTCTAACCTACTGAAGGTTCCAGTGAGCACTTTTGGGGACATAATCTGGAAGTGGAGAGAACATAATTGCACCAGAAATCGGCCATGACTAGGTGCTCCCTGCGAGATTTCAGACAGAGGAGTGAAAAGAATTATCAGAAGAATTGTCCATGGGCCAAGGACTACTTGTGGAGAGCTACAGAAAGACCTGCAATCAGCAGGTACAATTGTTTTAAAGAGAGTACATAGAAGCCATGCACTGAACCTCCACAGACTCTATGCATACAAACCATGCAAGACTCAATTGCTGAATAAAAACCATGCTCAAGCGCATTTAAAGCACATTCAAGACTATGAAATACTGTGAGAATATAGTCTGGTCACATGAGACCAAAATAGAACTTTTTCAATGCCACATCACACACATTATGTTTGGAGGCCAAAAGGCACTGCATATCAACCCCAAAAACACCATACCAACAGTGAAATTCATGGTGTGGGTCTGTTTTTCAGCATATGGCATGGGAAAACTTCATGTAATTGAAGGAAGCATGAATGGACAAATGTACTGAGACATTATTGATAAAAATCTGCTGCCATCAACCAGGGTGAGACGATGAGACGAGGGTGAACATTTCAGCAAGACAATGATCCCAAACACACAGCCAATGAAACTCTAAATTGGTTTTAGAGAAACAAAAAAGCTGCTAGTATGGCCCAGCGAATCACCTGACCTGAATCAAATAGAAAATTTATGGAAGGAACTAAAGTTCAGAGTTCATAGAAGGAGACCAGGATTTGAAGATTGTTTGTGTGGAGGAATCAGCCAAAATCACACATTAGCAATGCATGCAACTAGTTTCTCCATACAGCAGGTGTCTTGAAGCTTTCACCACCAATGAAAGCTTTTGTACAAAGTATTAAATAAATTTCAGTAAGCGTGTTAAATACTTTTTTCCCTGTGTCATTTATCATTATTACACATAATTTATGGACATCTATGGTTTGATTTCTTTGGCTGTGTGGATTGGATGGGTTGTGTCACAATAGTAATAGAGTGACTGGGAATCGGGACTCCAGAACTAACCCTCAGGCTGGTGGAGCCCCTAACTGTCCCTCATCCCAGAGGTACACCTGAGAGTGGCGAGGTCTGGACCCTCAGTGTAACCCTAACTCCTGAGAAGCCCTGATCTTGTACCCCTCACCGCCACCCGAGGAGGGGGCTGGGGGCTGGGACTGGATTAATCAATCCCCACACAAATAGACAAACAGGGAGGAACTAAAACACCAATTTACAGCAGTCACTCAGGGAAGTAAAGACAATATGTGCACGGGGGGAAATAAAGAAAAGGAAGGAAATACACAATGACAATTTTGTCTTGTAGACTTTCCCCTCTTCCGTCCATCCTTAATGCTGCAGCCAGGATCACCTATCTGGCTAATCGTTATTCGGACACTTTCGCTCTGTGCCAGTTATTGGACTGACTGCCCATACATTATAGGATCTAATTTAAATTGCTTGTTCTCACCCATAAAGCTCTTCACAGCGCAGCACGCCCATACATCTCCACCCTTATCTCTGTCTATCACCCTTCCCGTACTCTATGCTCCGCAAACGACTTTTGATTAACATCCACACTAATCAGAACCTCCCATTCCTGACTCCAAGACTTCTTCCGAGCTGTACCAATCCACTGGAATGCTCTACCCCAAGAAACTAGGATGATCCACAACTTACATAGCTTTAGATGCTCCTTAAAAACACATCTTTTTAGGGTAGCTTATCAATCTGCCTAATCAAAGTCAATTCAGATATATACACTCCACTATTTCTCAGAACATAATTCTCCCTCAAACTCCACCACACTCAAAAGCATTACAAAGATTAGCTGATGACTGTCATGTGCAGCCTTCAGCTATCCCCCATTTCTTCAAGATGGCTAGACCGTTGTAAATAAGCACTTGAACCTTGTCACCCTCACCTTAAACCATTGTAGATTGTAAGCTTTTATGAACAGAGTTGTCTTTATTTTTGCTTTAATTATTGCATTTTCTATAACTGTTACTTATGTTTGTACATGAACCCTTGAATTGCAAAGCACTGCAGAATATGTAAGATTCTTATACTATTATGTATCTCTACAATACACCACGATAGCATACAACAGTGCACCAGAAGCTGAATTACCATGCACTAAGACTGGTATTGCTTTCGCTTTAGGCTGCTTTCACACATCCGGTTTTTCCTGTGCGGCACAATCCGGCACTTTGCAGAAAAAACGCAACCGTTTTTTTTGCCGCCGGTTGTGTTTTTTTTTGCATAGGCTAACATTAGTGCCGTATTGTGCCGCATGGGCTTGCGTTCCGTCCGGTTTTTGCCGCATGCGGCAGATTTAGCCGATGCGGCGGCCGGATGGAACGTTGCCTGGCACGTTTTTTTGTGCGGCAAAAAAAACCGCATAGCGCCGCATCCGTTCGATGCGGCGCGATTTTCAATACATGCCTATGGGCGCTGCATGCGGCGTCCTGCGGCAAAAACCGCATCCGGCCGCTGCATGCGGTTTTTGCCACTGCGCATGCTCGGTCTATTTCCCCCAGCCTACTTCCTGCCTCCACTTCCTGCCCCACACAGACCGCGCGTACGAGGAGAGAAGCAGCACCATCACTCCTGCCCGCCCGTGAGTCCTATATCCCCGGCCAGACGAGACCCCCTCTGCCCGCCAGGCACCCCAAGGCCACCGCCCGGCCACCAGGCACCGCCCGGCCACCAGGCACCAACAGGCCACCCGGCACCAACAGGCCACCAGGCACCAACAGGCCACCGGCACCACCCGGCCGCAGGCAGCAACAGGCCGTAGGCACCACCCGGCCGCCGGCACCACCCGCAGCAGGCAGCAACTGGCCGCCGGCACTACCCGCAACCGGCAGCAGGCAGCAACCGGCCGCCGGCACCAACAGGCCGCAGGCACCCCCCGTCAGCAGGCACCAACAGGCCACAGGGAGAAACCACCCGTCAGCAACCGGCTGCAGGCACCACCCGGCCACCGGCACCACCCGGCCGCAGGCACCACCCGGCTGCAGGCAGCAACAGGCCGCAGGCAGCAACCGGCAGCAGGCACCAACAGGCCGTAGGCACCACCCGGCCGTCGGCACCACCCGCAGCAGGCAGCAACCGGCCGCAGGCACAACCGGCCGCAGGCACCACCCGTCAGCACCCGGCCGCAGGCACCACCCGCAGCAGGCGGCAGCAGGCAGCAACTGGCCGCCGGCACCAACCGGCCGCAGGCACCACCCGGCCGCAGGCACCAACAGGCCGTAGCCACCACCCGGCCGCCGGCACTACCCGCAGCAGGCAGCAACCGGCAGCAGGCACCAACAGGCCGCAGGCACCACCCGGCCACCGGCACCAACAGGCCGCAGGCACCACCCGGCCGCAGGCACCAACAGGCCACCGGCAGCAGGCACCACCCAGCCGCAGGCACCAACAGGCAGCAACCAGCCACAGGCACCACCCGGCAGCAGGCACCAACAGGCCGCAGGCACCACCCGGCCACCGGCACCAACAGGCCGCAGGCACCAACAGGCAGCAACCGGCCGCAAGCAGCAACCGGCCGCAGGCACCACCCGGCAGCAGGCACCAACAGGCCGCAGGCACCACCCGGCCACCGGCACCAACAGGCCGCAGGCACCACCCGGCCGCAGGCACCAACAGGCCGCCGGCAGCAGGCACCACCCGGCCGCAGGCACCAACAGGCAGCAACCGGCCGCAGGCACCACCCGGCAGCAGGCACCAACAGGCCGCAGGCACCACCCGGCCACCGGCACCAACAGGCCGCAGGCACCACCCGGCCGCAGGCACCAACAGGCAGCAACCGGCCGCAGGCAGCAACCGGCCGCAAGCACCACCCGGCAGCAGGCACCAACAGGCCGCAGGCACCACCCGGCCACCAGCACCAACAGGCCGCAGGCACCACCCGGCAGCAGGCACCAACAGGCAGCAACCGGCCGCAGGCAGCAACCGGCCGCAGGCAGCACCCGGCCGCAGGCACCAACAGGCAGAAACCGGCCGCAGGCAGCAACCGGCTGCCGGCAGCAGCCAGCAACCGGCCGCAGGCACCACCGTCAGCAACCGGCCGCAGGCACCAACAGGCACCACCGTCAGCAACTGGCCGCAGGCACCACCGTCAGCAACCGGCCGCAGGCACCACCCAGCCGCAGGAAAAGTCCAGCAAAAATGTCTTCTTCTGGGAGCCCTCCTGCACCTTCTCAGCGAAATGAGGGTTTTTTTTTTGTGTGTTTTCACCCATTCACGACCCACGACAGATATATTTGTCATGGATCGTGTATGGTTAATCCATGCACCCTGCCAAGGGCAGGTTGCGGTGATCCGCGCACATATCAGCTGTTTTTATCAGCTGACATGTGTGCCTGCAAGTTATGAGTGACATCGCATTCCACCCGCAACTTTTAACCCCTTACATCTCGCAGCCAAAGTCTGGCAGCGAGATGTATATGCCCGTGGTATTTTGTAAACACCGTACATACAAGTAAAACTATACATGTTTGGTGTCTACAAACTCGCAACGACCTCAGGCATCACAACAACACATTAGTTTTACCATATAGTGAACATGGTGAATTAAATATGACACAAAGTATTGTGTGATCACTAGTGATGAGCGAGTACTAAAAAGCTCGGGTGCTCGAGGCTCGGGCCGAGCATCCCAAGATACTCGTGTACTCGACCCGAGCACCGAGCCCAATGTTATCCTATGGGAGACCCGAGTATTTTTGTGAAATGACCCCCGGCAGCATGTAGAAACCCTAAAAATGGCACAAAAGTCTCAGAAGAGTGCTCAAATGACATGGCAACAGCATGGGTAAGACCCCTTGAAGCATATATCACTCAAAAGTCACAGCTGTGAACAATTTTGTCCGCGTTTTACGCCATTTTTACGGACTCACCAGAAAACCTTCAAAAATGACACCAAAATGAATTTTCATGGCGGAAATGTTAAGGGCACATACCCAATAGTGAGATAGAGCTAATGTATGTTACTTTTTGAGATTAATACATGAAAGATTTTACGTAAAACATTGTGTGGCAAACCGATGTCCCTGAGAAGAGACGTACATAAAGGCCTCTGAGTCTAATGTGCCCATTTTGAGGAAGTGAGTCTTTGTAGTATTTTCCTTTGCCAGGGCAGTCCAAAATTGTGAGGTTCACCAATGCCCCTGCATACAGACGTGCATGATGGCCTGTAAACCTGAAGTGCCCATTGTAAGGAAGTGGGTCTATTGTAGTATAGCCCTTAGGCAGGGCAGCCAAAAATTGGGAGGCTCCACGTTGTCCCTGGATAGAGACGTGCATGATGGCCTGTAAACCTGAAGTGCCCATTGTAAGGAAGTGGGTCTATTGTAGTATAGCCCTTAGGCAGGGCAGTCCAAAATTGTGAGGTTCACCAATGCCCCTGCATACAGACGTGCATGATGGCCTGTAAACCTGAAGTGCCCATTGTAAGGAAGTGGGTCTATTGTAGTATAGCCCTTAGGCAGGGCAGCCAAAAATTGGGAGGCTCCACGTTGTCCCTGGATAGAGACGTGCATGATGGCCTGTAAACCTGAAGTGCCCATTGTAAGGAAGTGGGTCTATTGTAGTATAGCCCTTAGGCAGGGCAGTCCAAAATTGTGAGGTTCACTAATGCCCCTGCATACAGACGTGCATGATGGCCTGTAAACCTGAAGTGCCCATTGTAAGGAAGTGGGTCTATTGTAGTATAGCCCTTAGGCAGGGCAGCCAAAAATTGGGAGGCTCCACGTTGTCCCTGGATAGAGACGTGCATGATGGCCTGTAAACCTGAAGTGCCCATTGTAAGGAAGTGGGTCTATTGTAGTATAGCCCTTAGGCAGGGCAGTCCAAAATTGTGAGGTTCACCACGCCCCTGCATACAGACGTGCATGATGGCCTGTAAACCTGAAGTGCCCATTGTAAGGAAGTGGGTCTATTGTAGTATAGCCCTTAGGCAGGGCAGCCAAAAATTGGGAGGCTCCACGTTGTCCCTGGATAGAGACGTGCATGATGGCCTGTAAACCAGAAGTGCCCATTGTAAGGAAGTGGGTCTATTATAGTATAGCCCTTAGGCAGGGCAGTCCAAAATTGGGAGGTTCACCAATGCCCCTGCATACAGACGTGCATGATGGCCTGTAAACCTGAAGTGCCCATTGTAAGGAAGTGGGTCTATTGTAGTATAGCCCTTAGGCAGGGCAGTCCAAAATTGTGAGGTTCACCAATGCCCCTGCATACAGACGTGCATGATGGCCTGTAAACCTGAAGTGCCTATTGTAAGGAAGTGGGTCTATTGTAGTATAGCCCTTTGGCAGGGCAGCCAAAAATTGGGAGGCTCCACGTTGTCCCTGGATAGAGACGTGCATGAGGGCCTGTAAACCTGAAGTGCCTATTGTAAGGAAGTGGGTCTATTGTAGTATAGCCCTTCGGCAGGGCAGCCAAAAATTGGGAGGCTCCACGTTGTCCCTGGATAGAGACGTGCATGAGGGCCTGTAAACCTGAAGTGCCTATTGTAAGGAAGTGGGTCTATTGTAGTATAGCCCTTTGGCAGGGCAGCCAAAAATTGGGAGGCTCCATGTTGTCCCTGGATAGAGACGTGCATGAGGGCCTGTAAACCAGAAGTGCCCATTGTAAGGAAGTGGGTCTATTGTAGTATAGCCCTTTGGCAGGGCAGCCAAAAATTGGGAGGCTCCACGTTGTCCCTGGATAGAGACGTGCATGAGGGCCTGTAAACCTGAAGTGCCTATTGTAAGGAAGTGGGTCTATTGTAGTATAGCCCTTTGGTAGGGCAGCCAAAAATTGGGAGGCTCCACGTTGTCCCTGGATAGAGACGTGCATGAGGGCCTGTAAACCAGAAGTGCCCATTGTAAGGAAGTGGGTCTATTGTAGTATAGCCCTTTGGCAGGGCAGCCAAAAATTGGGAGGCTCCACATTGTCCCTGGATAGAGACCTGTTAGGTTCTTAGTGTGTCCGTGCTTGCATTTAAAAACCGCACGTGTGTGCCTGTTGGTGGCAGCTTTCCGCTGCACTTGTGTGCGTTTTGCAAAAACTTGGATATAACGCACAAGTCTAGTGAATACACATCAGCACAGCATTGCAAAATGCGCAAGGGCGTTGTCAACGAACAAGGAAGTGGACGTGATGGTGGTGCAGGCAGAGACCGAGGTCGTGTGCAAGCTCTAATTTCGCCACAACAAAGGGCCACATCTACTCACTCGCACGTCCTGTCCCAAATTCTTGGGGACCGCAGCAGTACACCGCTCTTGAACCAAGACCAGTGTCAACAGGTTGTTAGTTGGATAGCGGATAATGCTTCCAGTCAGATTGGCACCACCACAAACACTCTGTCTTCCACACGGTCAAGTGTCAGTAGCCGTGATACTGCACCGCACATTTCAGAACCTGATCCTCCTTCCTACCACCAGGCCGAGTACACGTCCACGGACATTACTGATCCCACACTTGGACACTCGGAAGAGCTGTTCGTTCACGTTTCCATTCACACATTCTGGCCTCTCGCCAGCTCCTGTTGAAGTGGGCCATGACGAGATTGTATGTACAGATGCCCAAATATTTGAGCAGCCACGTTCTCACGAAGTTGGCAACGTGTCTCAACAAGGGGTGGACGATGATGAGACACAATTGTCAGGAAGTCCGGAGGAGGAGCAGGGTGCGGAAGAGGAAGACGACGTGGTGGATGATCCAGTAACTGACCCAACCTGGCAAGAGGATATGCAGAGCGAGGACAGCAGTGCACAGGGGGAGGGAGGCGTAGCATTCCAACAGGCAGTAAGAAGCAGGGTGGTGGCCCCAGGCAGACGTCAGGCAACTGTTCCCCGGAACAACACGACACAAGCTGCCTGTACAAATGTTAGGTCTTCCCGAGTCTGGCAGTTTTTTAAGTTGGCTCCAGATGATTCTAAAAAGGCCATTTACAACACCTGCCATGCCAGCATCAGCAGGGGTACCAAAACTAGCAGCCTGACCACCACCAACATGATCAGGCACATGTCAGCCAAGCACCCGACTATGTGGGATGTACAACAGAGTCGAGGAGCAGTGCTTGCTGATGTCACTGCTACGTCTTCGCTTGTTGTGCATGCGAGCCAATCCCCTGTCCATGCTGCCCGCGAACAAGCCTCCTCCGGCCCTGCACCTGCAGTTGCCCACGCAGAAATAACACCATCATCAAGCACGTCCTTGTCCCAGCGCAGCGTTCAGTTATCCATTCAGCAAACCTTTGAACGCAGGCGCAAATACACTGCCAACGCCCCACATGCCACACTTCTAAATGCTAACATTTCGCGACTGCTTGCGCTGGAAATGTCGCCTTTTAGGCTGGTTGAGACAGAAGCATTCCGCGACCTGATGGTGGCAGCTGTCCCACGTTACTCGGTCCCCAGACGCCACTATTTCTCCCGGTGTGCCGTCCCCGCATTGCATAACCACGTGTCACAAAACATCACACGTGCCCTGAACAACGCTGTTTCAGCCAAAGTCCACCTAACCACAGACACGTGGACAAGTGCATGTGGGCAAGGCCGCTACATCTCGTTGACGTCACACTGGGTTAATATTGTGGAAGCTGGGACCCAGTCTGAGCGAGGGACGGAACACGTCCTTCACACACCAAGTTTTGCAGGCCCTACCTCAGTCAGGGTTTCACCCACACTCTACAGCTCCGGAATGTCATGCTCCTCAGCCTCCTCCTCCTCCTGCACATCCTCATCCACTTTACCCTCCACACCAGTCCCAAGCTGGAAGTGTCGCGGGCGGAGGAGGGGACGCTGCGCTCTCCCACTGCTCGGGTCTGGCTGCCGCTGCTCTACGGCTGCTGCTGCTCGGTGGCTCGAGCGATGGCCGGATCCCGGGGACTCGAGCGGCGCTCATCGCCCGTGAGTGAAAAGGGGTGGTTTGGGTTTTGGGGATATTGTCCGTGACGCCACCCACGGTTGTGGTGATTGTGTGGACACCACCGCTGCTCTGGACGGGGATCCCGGGAGCCTGTGACAGGGAGCAGCTTTGTTGTTATTTCTCCCCTCCGTGGGTAGGGGGGTTGGTTGTCCCGGGGCCCGGTGATGGGGTAGAGATGGATGACAGGCGGGTTGCGGGGCCTGATGAGGTGCAGGGTCGCAGGGGCAGCGCTGTGCCGCACGGCACGGAGGTACTCACTCAGCCCAATGATGATGACACAGTTCACGGTAAAACAAGTGGCTGGATGGTCGGGTCCCTCGGACGGCTGCGGTTGTTCCTCCCTGCAGGTTAGTGATGACTGTCTCTCCCTGCACCTAAGTTCAGTGTTGGTAGTGATGGTTTCCCACCGGTAACCCGCTCCCCGACCTGGATATGGGCCGGAGGAGCCCCTTTTGCCCACAGGCGCTGGCCCTGGGAGACGGTTGCCCTTGGCGGTGGCGGTGTCTCCCCTTCACGGTTGGACGGTTGCCTTCTATCGGGACTTGGCTGTTTGGAAACCCTGAGGTCCCCTTCACTAACGGATTTGGCAAATTCACGGCGACACCAAGCCTTGCCGGGATCCGAAAGGCCCCTGCCAATGGTGCTGGCTTCTCTTTGTATACCGGTCCGGTACGGCCGGGTCACCACCCGTCCACGGTCCTTACGGCAGACTCCAATCGGCCTCCACTGCAGACGGTCACCACATCCTGCCAACCTTGCTGTCCTGTCCGGGCCACACACCCGGACCAACTTCAGGCTCTTTGCTGTCACTTTTCTCCTCTCTACTACTTTCCTCCTTCCACTTCCTTAGCTTAACTCTGACTGCCTGTGTTTTCCCTCCTCCTTGGTGGGTGGAGACCAACCGCCTGGCTCAACCCCCTGGTGTGGACAACAGCCCCTGGGGAAGGCAACAAGGATTTTGCGTTTTGACTATGATATGCCTGCAGGGAGTGTGGGGTGTGTAAGTGTTGTGCTCTGTGGCCCCTGGCTTGTCCAGGGCGACACAGAAGCACTGCAGCACTGCCTCGGCGAAGCGGCAACAGGCTGTGCTGAAGCTAATCTGCATAGGTGACAAACCCCACAATGCAGAAGAGGTGTGGACAGCTCTGAAACAGCAAGCAGATCACTGGCTCACACCTCTGAACCTAAAGCAAGGAAAGGTTGTGTGTGACAATTGCCGGAACCTGGTGGCGGCTTTGAGGCGAGGCCAGCTGACACATGTTCCATGCGTGGCCCATGTGCTCAACCTCGTGGTTCAGCGGTTTCTAAAGTCATACCCAGAGCTGTCTGATCTGCTGGTAAACGTTCGCCGCCTGTCTGCACATTTTCGAAAGTCACCTACTGCTTCAGCCGGCCTTGCCGGCTTTCAGTGCCATTTGCATCTTCCGGCTCACAGACTGGTGTGTGATGTCCCCACGCGTTGGAATTCAACTCTGCACATGTTGGTCAGGATATGTGAGCAGAAGAGGGCAGTTGTTGAGTACCATCACCTAAGCCGTCGGGAAATGGGTCAAACTCCACACAACACCTGAGGAGTGGAGATGGATGTCCGACCTATGTACCATCTGCCAAAACTTTGAGGACTCCACCAAGATGGTGAGCGGCGATGACGACATTATTATCATCACCATACCGCTTCTCTGCCTTCTAAAATGGTCTCTGCTCAAAAAACAACCATGATGCATTGCAGGCGGAGCGCGATGAGTTTGAGCAAGAAACAGTAGTGGGTGTGGGTGATAACACACAGCCCAGCCTCGTCTCATCACAACGTGCAGTGGAGGACTATGACGAGGAGGAGGATGAAGACATGGAGCAACTCTCTGGCCAAATTGAGGATATGACATGCAGTCATATCCTCGGTTCAGCGTGGCTGGCCAGAGGACAGGGTAGATGATGAGGAGGAGGAGGACAGCATGTTTAGTCATCGTGTTGGTCAGGATACTGAAGTGATGGCTGTTAAGAGTCTGGCACACATGGCTGACTTTATGGTAAGCTGCCTGTCTCGTGACCCTCGCGTTAAGAACATCTTGGCCGACAATCATTACTGGTTGGTAACACTGTTAGACCCACGCTAAAAGGAGAACTTTATGTCTCTTATTCCCGAGGCGGAGAGGTCAGGCAAAATGCAGCAGTTCCAGAAGGCCATAGTCACGGAAGTAGGCAAAGCATTCCCCTCACAAAACGCTAGCGGCATAGGTCAGGAATCAGTGGACAACCAAGGCGTACAGCCGAGAGGGGCACAAGTCCAATCCGCCAGAGGTAGGGGAACAGTCTTTAAGATGTGGGACAGTTTTCTCAGCCCCTCACATACCACAGCCCCTGAGGTGCGGGGTAGTGCCACTAGAAATCCTAAGTTTGCCCAGATGCTCAAGAAGTACCTTGCAGATCAAACAACTGTACTCCGACATTCCTCTGTGCCTTACAATTAATGGGTATCCAAGCTGGACACGTGGCATGAATTGGCTCTCTACGCCTTGGAAGTCCTGGCCTGCCCTGCCGCTAGCGTTTTGTCAGAGCGTGTTTTTAGTGCCGCAGGTGGAATCATTCATTACAGATAAACGCACCCGCCTGTCAACTGTAAATGCTGACAGGCTGACTCTGATCAAGATGAACAAGGGTTGGATTGGGCCAGACTTCACCACACCACCAGCAAATGACAGCGGAATTTAAAGTTTGTAACGGGAATTTGCCATGTACCTCCACTCACCCATGGTAACACACTTCTGGACTTTGGCTAATCGCTGGACTGCTCCTCCTTCTCCTCATGCGCCATCATGATGACCGTTACAATAGCTAGGCCGTTGTTTCAGGTATACCCCCAGTGGTAAATTTTTTCGCCCATTCTTTCAGAATGGGCATTACAACGACAGGAGACCCGCTCCTTTGCAATGGGAACAATGTTTTGAGGCCCTCATGCACATCTCTATCCAGGGACAATATGGAGCCTGACGCTGCCACCGACAGGCACACACGTGCGGTTTTTAAATGCAAGCACGGACGCAATAAGAACCTAACAGGTTTTTAGGAGCGACAATTACTGAGAAGTCTGACACTATCAGACACTGCTGACTGACGTGTATTATTCACTAGACTTGTGCGTTATATAATAGTTTGTGCAAAACGTGCACCTGTACGCTGCCACCGACAGGCACACACGTGCGGTTTTTAAATGCAAGCACGGACGCACTAAGAACCTAACAGGTTTTTAGGAGCGACAATTACTGAGAAGTCTGACACTATCAGCCACTGCTGACTGACGTGTATTATACACTACACTTGTGCGTTATATAATAGTTTGTGAAAAACGCACATAAGTGCACCTGTACGCTGCCACCGACAGGCACACACGTGCGGTTTTTAAATGCAAGCACGGACGCACTAAGAACCTAACAGGTTTTTAGGAGCGACAATTACTGAGAAGTCTGACACTATCTGGACTGTTTTAGACTGTGTACACCAGCCCCAGATATGATGAAGGCTGGTATACGGTCACCACTAGGAATGGCTATATACCCTGCCTGCCTGCCTGCCTGTATACTGCTACAATAGTCCTGACAAGGACTCTTCTGGTCACTAGCCTGTATTCCGACCTGGCTATACCCTGCCTGTATATAGCAACAATAGTCCTGAGAAGGACTCTGCTACTGTACTCCGATTTGGCTATTCCCTGCCTGCCTGTATAAACTTATTGTATGTCCTGAGAAGGACTTCTGGTCACACTGTTTGCAGCCCTGCTCCGGAACTAACTATAAAGGGCCGCAAACCTTTCCCTGAAGCAGCAACACTCTCCCTGCACTGACTGTCTGGATGGCTGTGAGCAGAGCACAGCGCGCCCGTCGGTATAAAGGCTCGGTCACGCTGTGCGGGCCGGCCAATCACTGCAATTCCACAACTAACAGGGCTGTGGCATTGCAGTGGTCTGCCAGCCAATCCCTGCATGAGGGCTGGCTCTCAAAAGAGCGCCAACATGCAGGGATGAAGACCACGAGTACAGCACGAGTATCGCGAGATTACTCGGTCCCCGCCGAGTAGCCCGAGTACAGTGATACTCGTGCGAGTACCGAGTAGTAACAAGCATACTCGCTCATCACTAGTGATCACACTTTTTTTTGCAGGGTTTCCACAATTGGATTTTTTTTTTGCTTTTTTCCAGTACACTATATGGTAAAACTTATGGTTTCATTTAACAGTACAACTTGTCCCGCAAAAAAACAAGCCCTCATATGATGAAAAATAAAAAAGGGAAAATGCTCTGGGCCTGAAGGGGTTAACAATCAAAATTACAAATCGATTTACCTTTTTATTTAACAGGAATATGAAGTTGAGGCGCTTCCAGAAGGGGACGCGAGGGGTGGAGAGATACAAGGAGTGGGCGCAGAGAGTGTACGTTAATTTTAAATGCATCACAGTGCGCCCGACACATCCACAGTGCGCCCGACACATCCACAGTGCGCTTGACACATCCACAGTGCGCCCGACACATCCAAGCTTTTTTTTTTGTTTGTTTTATTCAGGCTTCCGATTCTGGGGCTCGTGGTAGAGTTCCTCCCAACACCACCTCCCGTGGTCGTCAGCATAATCGTCGCGGCGGTCACAGTGTAAGTTGTTTTTGTTTTGTTTGTTTTTTTTTTTTATTTACTTCATTGTCATTTTTGTGTAATTTTTTTTTTGTTTATCTGTTCTTCAACAGGCTTCACAGCGTGCTCCTGACTCGGACGGTGAGGAGGCTGGATGTATTAGCAACATCGACCTCCTCATCGATGAGGTTCGAGAACGGGAGCCGCTGTGGAACATGGGTGACCGCCACCACGCTGATTCGGTTGTAACCCGTCAGCTATGGGAGGAGGTTTGCCGTGAAGTGGTGACAGGTTGGGAGGACCTCAATCCTAGTGCCCAGAATCGAGCAAGTAAGTATTCACAGTTCAGTAGGTTATGTTGCATGATGTAATGTTTTGTATACTAACCATTGTGTTTTCACTTTTCAGGGGAAAAAGTTCAGAACTGGTGGCGGTCCATCAAGGATCGCTTCAAGAAGGAGTTGAACAAAGAGATGCTGGCCCCGAGTGGATCCGGAGGACGCGTCTCAAGATATAAGTATTTCCGAGTGTTGGCGTTCCTCCGGACAACAATGGCATGCAGAAGGCAAATATTTCACACAACATCTACAAAAGTTAAACTGTTTACATGTGCAACCTTTTTTTGAGTTTCAGCAAGAGACAGGCAATAGCAATATAATTTTTTTTTTTTTGTTTCCTTTCTTCCACAGCACCGTCTGCAGCACCCGGGAGCCAGCATCAAACCATTCTGAAGCGATCCCAACACAGTCCGCCACCGGGGAACACTTGGACAGACCCCACCCTTCTGCACCTTCCCTGTCTTCTGGTCCCTCTGTGCCATTCACCAGCGCTGGAGCATGTGGTGAGGCTTCGTTACATGAAGCTGCTGCTGACGAGTTAGCTTTTCCCCTACCCCACCCCTCTGACACTGCTGCCCTCAGTAGAACACCTTTGGGTTCTAGGCGGCAGCGTCAGAGGGGTCTGGATAGGAGCTATGCGCCCGAATTCTTGCATCTAAATGCAGCCTTCCAGAACGCAATCAAATTGCTCTCCGAGCAAACCAGTGCTGCATTCAGCCTGGTGCAAAACACCATGCAGAGCAATACGCATGAATTGTGCACGCGTCTGGACAGGCTGCATTTAGATGCAAGAAAGTCGCCCAATCATTTTTTCCAGGCAGTCCTCGAGCGCATGGAAAAGCTTTCTCCTGAGCAGCAGATGCATGTAACGCAAGCCACCCACAATGCTCTGGCGCAGGTTACCCCCCAACCACCTCCAACCACCCTAATTCCTACCGCACCTGCCCCCCCTTCAGCCAATGTCCCTCCTCCCCCTCCTATACAATACCAGCATCCAGCCCCGTTCCAGCATCCAGCCCCATACAAGTTGCCAACCACAACATCTTTGCGTCCACTCCCTGCCCTACCTGTACTCCCTGCCCAGTACCCCCAGTCTCCTTCCACACCCATCCTGCCCCAACTACAACACTCTCCTTCAACCACCACCTTTTCTGTCACCAAATCCCTCCACTCCACCCCTCAATCCTTACCAAATCCCATCCAATCTCCTGTTTTTCCTCTTGGTTTCTCCACCACTACTTCACCTTCTCTTTCTTGTTTTCCTTCACCCTCACCAACATCCACCCTCCATACTCCCACTGTCCAAGTGTTCCCATCTGACAGCCCCAGCCCCTCCAGTACTATCTCCACCCAAGAATTTTTTAATTTATAATTTTTCCGTTAAATTAATTTATATAATAAAAAATACTTTTTTGGTTTAAAGATTTATTGTGTGGTTTTTTTTAATCAGAAGCAAAAATGTTATGGTATGAAGGTAAAATGTGGTTTAACAATAAAACAAATTAAAAAAAAAATACAAGGTATAATAAAAGGAAGTAGACTTTAAAACAGTAATTACGAATCTAAGGGGTACTTCTCACATATTGAGATCGCTTCTGAGTCACGGTTTGTGTGATGCACCAGTGACCTCATTAGCGATCTCGCTGTGTGTGACACTGAGCAGCGATCTGGCCCCTGCTGTGAAATCGCTGATCGTTACACACAGCTCTGGTTCTTTTTTGCTCGATGCTCTTCTGCTGTGAAGCACACATCGCTGTGTTTGACAGCGAGAGAGCAACGATCTTAATGTGCAGGGATCAGGAACCCAGCATCTGGAAGCTGCGGACACTGGTAACCAAGGTACACATCGGGTAACTAAGCAAAGTACTTTGCTTGGTTACCCGCTATTTACCTTGGTTACGACCGTCCGCAGCTGCCAGAAGCTGGGCTGGCCTGCTTCATGCACACGTAACCAAGGTACACATCGGGTAACTAAGAAATCCGATATTTACCTTGGTTATGAGCGTACGCCTCTCTCAGGTTGCCATTGCCTGTGCCCTGCAGACGTAGCCAGAGTACACATAGGGTAACTATGCTTTGCTTACTAACCCGATGTGTACCCTGGCTACGAGTGCAGGGAGCCAGCGCTAATCGGTGTACGCTGGTAACCATGGTAAACATTGGTTAAGAAAGCACAGCATTTTGCTTAGTTACATGATATTTCTCTTGGTTACCAAGCGCAGCATCGCTTCCACGAGTTGCTGGTGAGATGTGCCTGATTGACAGCTCACCTGTAACCATGTAGCCATGTAGCTCACCTGTAACCATGCACCAGTGATCTTGACCAGGTCATATCGTGGTCGGAATCGCTGCTACGTCGTTTTGTGAGATGGTACCCTAAGAAGTGTGGTTTACCTACAAAGATTAAATCATGTCATCCTGCCATTCAAGTCTTCCTTCAGGTGACATGAAGTAATCGGCAAACTTGTCCCTTAATCGACAAACAGCCACACTTCTTCTAACACTAACATTAGTATAATCACGCAAAGTACTTTGCTCCGCATTCTCATCAACATTTATACTTTCTTTAGATATGACAAAATTGTGGAGGACGACACATGCTTTAATCACCTCATCCACAGTTTCAGTCTTCAGGTTAATGGCGGTCAATAAAACGCGCCATTTAGCAGTTAGAATACCAAAAGAGCACTCAACCATTCGACGCGCTCTGGATAATCGATAGTTGAATACTTTTTTGGTTGGGGTCAATCCACTGCTCGAATAGGGCTTTAGAAGGTGTTCTAAAAGTTGGAAAGCTTCGTCAGCAACGAACACATATGGCATTGGTGGCCCAGTGGTGTCCGGAAGGGGTCTTTCTGGTGGAAAGTCAAGGGTGTTCCCATACAACTGACGCCCCATGGCTGACATCTTGAATACTTGGGAATCGTTGGAGCGGCCATAGGCACCAATGTCCACCGCTACAAATTTGTAATGTGCATCTGTGATGGCCATAAGCACAATGGAGAAGTACTTTTTATAATTGTAAAACTCCGATCCAGATGACGCTGGTTTCACAATCCTGATGTGCTTCCCGTCCACCGCACCCAAGCAATTTGGAAACTGACTGACTTGTTGGAAGCCATCTGCAATTTGCAGCCAAGTGTCCCTTGTGGGTTGTGGAATAAATTCTTCCTGCAAACAGTCCCACAATGCTCTGCAGGTATGGCGGACAATTCCGGATATTGTGGAGACCCCAAGGCGGAATTGGAAGTGGAGAGAAGAAAGTGATTCTCCTGTTGCAAGGAATCTGTCAAAAGAAAGACAATTAATAAAAAAAAATAGTTTAACCCCTTAATGAACCATGACGTACTGGCTACCTCATGGATCGTGTGAGGTTAGGCCCTGCCCCCTGCCATGGACAGGTCGTGGCCATCCGCGCACATATCAGCTGTTTTCAACAGCTGGCATCTGTGCCTGCTAATCGTGAGTGGAATCGCTTCCACCAGCGACTATTAACCCTTTCCATCTCGCTGACCAAATCTGGCAGTGAGATGTATATGCGCTCCGCCATTACAGCGAATTACCCCGCCACCCCCTTGGAAGTCATGTGACATGATCACGTTGCCATGGTAGCACAGGGTCATGTGATGACGCCTGTAGCTAACATGAGTCACGCCCTCTCAATGCTGGAATACAGCCGGCATTGAAATTTAACCACAATATCTGCATTTCTGAGCTCTGTAGCTGAGATCTTGACATATGCCAGAAAATTTTAAAGGTTAAAAAAATATAAAAACATACAGCTATTCGGTATAGCCTCGTTCAGAAATGCCCTATCAACAGATAAAATCAATTATCTGATTAGTAAACTGCGTAACGGCCAAAAATAAATAAAAACAAAAAATCAGTTTTTTGATCGTTGCAAAGTGCGCAAAATACAATAACCAGTGATCAAAATGGCGCATCTGCAACAAAATGGGTTTATAAAAATGGCGCAAAAATTGTGGCCCTTTTTTTGGACAAGCTTGTGACTTTTTGTTAACCCCTTAAATGCAAGTAAAACTAAATCATATTTGGTGTCTACAAACTCTCAATGACCTCAGGCATCACAATGACACATAATTTTTACCATATAGTGTACACGGTGAATAAAATATCCAAAAAACTATTGTGCGATAACTGTGTTTGAAATTTTTCCACACTTGAAATTTTTTTTGCCACTTTCCAGTACACTAGATGTTAAAAATTATGGTTTCATTTAAAAGTACAACTCGTCCCGCAAAAAACAAGCCCTCATATGGCAAGATTGACGGAAAAAAAAAAAAAATACGGCTCTCTGAACAAAGAGGTAAAAAGCAAAATGGAAAAATGCAAAATGCCCGGGGGCTGAAGGGGTAAAAGTCTCCTAACAGAAGAAGATACAGTAAAAATGCCTTACCTAAGAGTCACCAGCAAACGCTCCACTGGTGAAATGGAGAACCGGCAGTAAGTGTCAGACTTCCGGATTTGTTCTTCCACGTAGCCAACCAGAACGTCGAAGGAATCCGGGGTCATCCGTACGTAGCTGGCAAACCTTTCAGGGTGTCTTCTTAACTCTAAATATAGAGTAGAATAAACCCCACGGGACATTCTGTGCGCTGTCAATGGGTGTATCCAAAAGCGCCGCCGTCGCAGACGCATGATGCGCTGTCGCTCTTTCTCCCGCACAATTATCGCTAACCGATTAGCCTCAAAATTGAAGTCCACGGAAATCTTCAATATATTTGCTATTATAGCATCCATGTCTCCCTCTTTGTCTTCAAGCTGTCTTGTGCTGTGAAAGCACTGTATATATAGTTTTTCATTGGCCAATCAACGTTTTGTTTGTTTTGTGGGGGGGGGGGTTTCTATTTCAAAAACCGGATCCGTCAAAAAACGGACCGAACGGATACAAAAACCGGACCAACCTGATGCGGCTTTTTCCGGATCCGGAAACCGGATCCGGAAAAAGCCGCATCAGGTTGGTCCGGTTTTTGCACATTTGTTGCCGTTTCCGTTACATCAGGCACAAACCGGATTGTGCCTGATTGCAGAAACCGGATGTGTGAAAGCAGCCTTAATCGGCATGGAGGAACAGGATCCACCATCTTTTAAAGGGCAGAGACAGCTGTGATAGGTCTTCAGTAACCTGTGACCCCAGCAGTAACTCACAGGCTAGCAAGAATTAACTACTGCTAGTCCGATCACCAGAGAGCACAAAACTGGTCAACGCCCATTTCTAACTAAACAAAACTGAAGCGCCAGGTGGCGTGTCAGCCGAAGTCACCATGACACCTGGTGCGTGTAGAGTAGCACACCGCATGACAGGTTGTTACCGACATCTTTTGAAAAATTCATGTCAATAGCATCTTTATAAATAAATTTAATTTAAAATTTAATGACATGTTCAATACGTTTTTCACCCGCTGTAAGTAATGTGTAACAATATTCTGCAGTTATGAAAAGACAAAAATATGCTAAAAAAGATGTATTTTCCAATGTTTTGGTGCAAAATACATCTAGTTTCTCCAGTAAATATTAAAACTCATTATCCTTTTGGAAATATCATTTAAAGGAGTAAATTAGCTTCAATAGGAATTTTGGAGTCTATTGTTAATAGCAATCTAGCAAGAAATAAGAACTGGTTGCTTTATGAAATCTAGATTCGATCAGACAATTTGCATGCTAGGTGTTTCTTAGTTTCTATATGATTGTGCATTTTAACACTGTCCACTTTATATTTTTAGTTTGCAGTTTTATGACAATTTTGCACGTTCGCAAACATAAAGTATTACAACCTTAAGGTACTCTACATGTAAATAAAAAAAATCGTATCTAAGTTAAAAATATATATCTAATAATCTTTGAAATCTATATTTTATTAAATCCAAATGTAAAAAAAAAAGAATGTTAGTAAAAAGACAAAGATAGTGGGGTAAAAATAAGATACATTATTTAGGAGGTTAAACACTTTCCAACCTTCACAATCAGAATGCCATACAGCAAAATGCCGTACAAAACAGGAAAATTCCTTTAAAGGGAATCTGTCACCACTTTTTGGGCCTATAAGCTGCGACCACCACCACCGGGCTCTTATATACAGCATTCTAACATGCTGCATTTTAACATGCTGTATATAAGAGCCCAGGCCGCTGTAAGAACATAAAAAACACTTTATAATACTTACCTAACGGTCGTGCTCAACACGAGCCGAGCAGTGACAGGAGTAGGTCTTGGGAGTGGAGGTCTGGGATGAGATGAGTATCTGAGGTGGGGAACGGTGATCGCAGCCTGATATTATTAGTACAAGCAGATCACCGCTCACCGCCACGCTCTGAGCACAGCAGAGAAAGGGTGACAGGAGAAGGTGCCTGGAGCGGAGGTCTGGGATGGAGTACGGCGGTGGGGGCGATGATCGCAGCCTGATATTACTAGTACAATACCAGGCTGCAGATAATCGCTCACCGCCGCAGCCGTGTTAAGAGCATAGCAGAGAAATCTTCACACTGGTGTGCTCTGAACACACTAACACAGGTCTGCAATATCTCTGCAAACTGATATTACTGAGCTATGTTCTGTATGGAGCACTATATGGGGCACATTATATTATGGAACACTATATGGGGCACAGTATATTATGGAGCACTATATGGGGCACAGTATATTATGGAGCACTATATGGAGCACATTATTTTATAGATCACTATATAGGGCACACAGAAGGAAAAAATCCAGCTCCCCAATCAGACCCGCTGTAGTATTTCAATGTCCTACACTCGGAATGGTGTGGCCATCAAATATGCCTGTTTGGCTGATATCAGGAATGAAGGGCCAGGACTAGGGTCACTACAGCAGGACGTTGCTCCTAGCAACCAGGAAAACAACTGCTGTAGGAAGGAGGGAAATAGGAGTGCAGCAAAGCCCAGACAGATGTTAGTGGTAGGGGACTCTATAATTAGGCAGACAGACAGGGTCATCTGTCGCCGAGACTGTGAATGCCGAACAGTGTGTTGTCTGCTGGGTGCTCGGGTTCGGCATATTGTGGATCGGATAGACAGATTGCTGGGTGGGGCTGGGGAAAACCCAGGGGTCATGGTGCACATTGGTACTAATGACAAAGTTAGAGGCAGGTGGAAGGTCCTTAAAAATGATTACAGGGAACTAGGAGAGAAGCTGAAGTCAAGGACCTCCAAGGTGGTGTTTTCAGAAATACTACCGGTGCCACGAGAGTCACTAGAAAGACAGCGGGAGCTTAGGGAGATAAACACGTGGCTTAGAAATTGGTGCAGGAAGGAAGGGTTCGGGTTCATGGAGAACTGGGCTGACTTCTCAGTCGGCTACAGGCTCTACGGTAGGGACGGGCTGCACCTCAATGGGGAAGGTGCAGCTGTGCTGGGGGAGAAAATGGTCAGACGGATGGAGGAGCTTTTAAACTAGGATCTGGGGGGAGGGAGGGTAGTGGAGCAAAAAAGGTGATAGAGCAGATAGAGACAGTGAGATGGTAGGGGTCAATGAAGGATTAGGGGGGGATGGGACATGCAAGGAACATAGGGAGGCTAGGAGTAATAAAGGTGTTAATAGGATTAAATGTCTACTGGCAAATGCAAGAAGTCTTGCAAACAAAATGAATGAATTGGAGACTCTTATGTCAACCATGGATTATGATGTGGTGGGCATTACGGAAACCTGGCTGGATGAAAGCCATGACTGGGTGACAAACATACAGGGTTATAGTACATTTAGGAGGGACAGGAAAGACAAAAAAGGTGGTGGGGTGTGTATATTTATCAAATCTAACCTAAAACCTGTGTTGAATGATGACATTGGGGGGGAACAGCAACAATTTAGAGTCAGTATGGGTAAATGTACATGGGGAGGAGAATAATGGAAAAATGCTAATTGGAATTTGCTATAAGCCTCCTACATACTTGAACAAATAGAGGATGAAATGCTGGAACAAATTGAAAAGGCAGCTAATAATAATAATCGGGTTCTTATTATGGGGGATTTCAACCATCCAGACATACAGTGGGACATAGAATCTTCTGGTTGTGCTAAAAGCTGTAAATTCTTATCTACCATTCAAGACCATTTCCTCTCTCAGATGGTAGATGAACCGACGAGTGGAGATAATTTGCTAGATTTGGTCCTGTCAAATAGACCGGATACAATTTCAGATCTACAGGTCCGGGAGCACTTGGGCACCAGCGATCATAATATGGTAAGCTTCAACGTAATATTCAATAGAACATTTCAAAGGGGAAATGCTAAAACCTGGAATTTTAGGAAAGCTGATTTCAACAAATCAAGGGAAGAGCTTAAATGTGTAGATTGGGACAAAGTCATGGTAACTGGGGATACTGAACATAAATGGGGAAAGTTTAAGGATATATTGCTAGAGTCCTGTAAAAAACTTATACCCTCTGGTAATAAAATGTCCCGGAATAAAAAGAAACCACTATGGATAAATAAGACTGTACAAAGTATAATAAAACAAAAACAAAGGGCGTTTAAAATCTTGAAGGCTGAGAATACAGAAATAGCATTGCAGGAGTATAAAGATATCAATAGGCAATGCAAAAAAGAAATCAAACAAGCAAAACTAGCTACTGAAACAAAAATCGCCAATGACATTAAAATAAATCCCAAAATCTTTTATAAATACATTAATGCCAAAAGGAAAACAAAGGATAGTATTGGCCCCTTAAAATATAATAACAAGTTAGTTATAGAGGACAAACAAAAGACTGAGATATTAAATAGGCATTTCTCATCTGTGTTCACCAAGGAACTGACTGTACCAGGGATCATTCAACAAGTGAAAAATCAAAGTTCACCACCCGATATAATTAATTTAACACAACAAGAAGTACGCCTACGTCTGAGTAAATTAAACATTGACAAATCCCCAGGGCCAGATGGCATTCATCCACGAATATTGAGGGAATTGAGCTCCGTAATTGACAGACCGCTGTATCTCATCTTTTTAGACTCACTTGTAACATGGTTGGTGCCTCAGGATTGGAGGATTGCTGATGTGGTACCGATATTTAAGAAAGGTAAGAGGGTAGATCCAGGCAACTACCGTCCAGTAAGCCTGACATCGGTAGTATGCAAAGTTTTTGAGGGCATTTTAAGGGATGACATGCAAAAATATGTTGCAGAAAATAATATAATAACTGACAGACAGCATGGATTCATGAAAGAGAAGTCATGTCTAACCAACCTGTTGGGGTTCTATGAGGGGGTAAGTGCAAACCTGGATATTGGTAATACAGCTGATGTGATTTATTTGGACTTTGCAAAGGCATTTGATACTGTACCACATAATAGCCTTATACTAAAGCTCCAGAAGCAAGGACTGGGGGAAACTATATGCAACTGGGTAAGGAATTGGCTAAAAGATAGGAAACAAAGAGTAGTCATAAATGGAACATTCTCTAAATGGGCCATAGTCAGCAGTGGGGTGCCGCAGGGATCTGTGCTAGGACCAATTCTTTTTAATCTCTTTATTAATGACCTTGTGGATGAGATTGATAGTAAAGTGTCAGTCTTTGCTGATAAACACCAAACTATGTAGGATATTAAAAACTGACCTTGATAGTATTATATTACAAAAAGATCTAGATAAGATATCAGAATGGGCAGATACTTGTTAAATGAGATTTAATGTTGATAAATGTAAAGTAATGCACCTAGGACGGAGTAATCCTATAACTGCGTATACATTAAATGGAAGTAAACTTAGGACTACAGAACAGGAGAAGGACTTGGGTATTCTCATTACAAATAAGCTGAGCAGCAGCACTCAATGTCAAGCAGCAGCTGCAAAAGCAAACAAGATTCTAGGGTGTATAAAAAGAGAGATAAGATCCCATGATCCCAACGTATTGTTACCCCTCTATAAATCACTTGTAAGGCCACATCTGGAATATGGGGTCCAGTTTTGGACTCCACATTTTAAAAAGGACATTCAGAAGTTAGAGTCAGTTCAAAGGCAGGCAACTAGACTACTAGAAGGAATGGAAGGCCTCCCATATGATGGCAGGTTGAAAAAGTTAGATATGTTTAGCTTAGAAAAAAGACGTCTCAGAGGAGATCTCATTTATATGTATAAATATATGTGTGGTCAATATAAAGGACTGGCACATGACTTATTTCTTCCGAAGACAATACTAAAGACCAGGGGGCACTCACTGCGATTGGAAGAAAAGCGATTCCGGCAGCTAAATAGGAAAGGGTTCTTTACAGTTAGAGCAGTCAGACTGTGGAATACCCTACCACAAGAGGTAGTAATGGCAGATACTATAACAGCTTTCAAAAAAGGGCTGGATGATTTCCTCAGTACACACAACATTGTTGGTTATAAATGACTTAGTGACCAAATGTAGAACTGGTGGAGGAAGGTTGAACTAGATGGACCTAGGTCTTTTTTCAACCTTATTAACTATGTAACAATGTAACTATCAATAGGAAAATTGAAGAAGAATCCAGCGCTGGGCATATAAATTAAAAGTCCATCTTTATTTAGGAAGATTATTAAAATCCAGCAGGTCAAATAACATCATAAGGAACCATACAGAACAACGCGTTTCGACGCTCAGGTCTTAATCATTATAGATCAGTATAATATAGAGCACTATATGTGGCACAGTATATTATGGAGCACTATATGGGGCACAGCATATTATGGAGCACTATATGGAGCACATTATGTTATTGAGCACTATATAGGGCACAGTATATTATGGAGCACTATATGGAGCACATTATGTTATGGAGCACTATATAGGGCACAGTATATTATGGAGCACTATATGGGGCAAATTATATTATGGAGCACTATATAGGGCACAGTATAATATGGAGCACTATATAGGGCACAGTATATTATGGAACACTATATGGGGCACAATATATTATGAAGCAGTGTATGGGGCACACTATATTATGGATCTCTATAAGGGGCACAGTATATTATGGCTCACATTATGGGACACAGTAGATTATGAAGCAGTCTATGGGGCACAGTATATTATGCATCTCTTTATTTGGCACAGTATATTATGGATCACTATATGGGGCAGAATATATTATGGAGCAGTATATGGGGCAGAGTATATTATGGAGCAGTATATGGGGCACAGTATTTTATGGAGCACTATATAGGGCACAATATATTATGGAGCACTATATGGGGCACAGTATATTATGGAGCAATATATGGAGCACATTATGTTATGGAGCATTATATGGGGCACAGTATATTATGGAGCACTATATGGGGCACATTATATTATGGAGCACTATATAGGACATAGTATAATATGGAGCACTATATGGGGCACAGTATATTATGGAACACTATATGGGGCACAATATATTATGAAGCAGTGTATGGGGCACAATATATTATGAATCTCTATAAGGGGCACAGTATATTATGGATCACATTATGGGGCACAGTATAATATGGAGCAGTATATGGGGCACAGTATATGATGGAGCACAATATGGGGTGCAGTATATTATGGAGCACTGTATGGAGCACATTATATTATGGAGCACTATATAGGGCACAGTATATTATGGAGCACTATATGGGGCACATTATATTATGGAGCACTATATAGGGCACAGTATAATATGGAGCACTATATAGAGCACAGTATATTATGGAACACTATATAGGGCACAATATATTATGAAGCAGTGTATGGGGCACAATATATTATGAACCTCTATAAGGGGCACAGGATATTATGGATCACATTATGGGGCAGAGTATATTATGGAGCAGTATATGGGGCACAGTATATGATGGAGCACTATTGGGGCACAGTATATGATGGAGCTCTATATGGGGCACAGTATATGATGGAGCACTATATGGAGAACAGTATTTTATGGAGCACTATATGGGGCACAGTATATTAAGGAGTATTATAAGTGGTGCATTATATTATGTAGCACTATATGGGGTACATTATACAGTAGAGCACAATCCTATCCATCCACGGTGACACTTTCCACATATCAGTATCTCTTTGCAGTCCCCAACAAAATGGCTCTGCGATGCTAAATTTCATCCTCCCTTATCCTTTTGCAAACGCCCAGAAGCGGAGGGGAGGGGAGGAGTGACATCACACATATGTAAGCAGACCCTGCTCACTTTTACTGCAGTTGTAATGTAGACTACTTGTACGGTTGTAGGTTTTCATGCCGAATTTCGGCAGTTGCTCCCCCTAGAGTTTAAAAGTGGAAAACATCAAACTTTTTAAATTATTTTTCATATTTTACTCCAGTAAAATAAAAACAAATGAGAATATTTAAACAAAAATGAAAACATCAACACTTTACATTTTTTCATTTGTTGCAAAAAAAATTGGAATTGCACCTGCCCTTTAACAGCAATACATTTTGCTAAAAACTTTTCTTGATTAAATGCTTTTTTTCACAGGTCTCTCCACAATTTTTGCAGGAATTGGATCTTTGCTTGAATATATATATATATATATATATATATATTATTATTATTATTATTATTATTGTTTATTTATAGAGCACCATTGATTCCATGGTGCTGTACATGAGGGGGTTACATACAGAATACATGTACACGTTACAATAGACAGACTAGCACAGGGGGAAGAGGGCCCTGCCCTTGCGGGCTTACATCCTAAAGGATTTTGGGGAGGAGACAGTAGGTGGGGTGTAGGTGGGGCGGCAGCTCCGCACGGTGGTGGGGCGGCAGCTCCGCACGGTGGTGGGGCGGCAGCTCCGCACGGTGGTGGGGCGGCAGCTCCGCACGGTGGTGGGGCGGCAGCTCCGCACGGTGGTGGGGCGGCAGCTCCGCACGGGGGTGGGGTGGCAGCTCCGCACGGGGGTGGGGCGGCAGCTCCGCACGGGGGTGGGGCGGCAGCTCCGCACGGGGGTGGGGCGGCAGCTCCGCACGGGGGTGGGGCGGCAGCTCCGCACGGTGGTGGGGCGGCAGCTCCGCACGGGGGTGAAGCAGTGAGGTCATTGAAGGTTAAAGGCATTTCTGAACAGATGAGTCTTTAGGTTCCGTTTGAAGCTTGCGAGTGTAGTAGATAGTCTGACGTGTTGAGGCAGTGAGTTCCAGGAGACTGGGGATGCTCGGGAGAAGTCTTGGAGTCGGTTGCATGAGGAGCGAATGAGAGAGGAGGATAGAAGGAGATCTTGGGAGGACCGGAGGTTACGTTTTGGAGTGTAGCGAGAGATTAGTTCAGAGATATATGGAGGAGACAGATTATGGATAGCTTTGTAGGTCAGTGTTAGTAATTTGAATTGGATACGGTGGAAGATTGGGAGCCAGTGGAGGGACTTGCAGAGAGGAGAAGCGGGGTGGTATTGAGGAGAGAGGTGGATCAGTCGGGCAGCAGAGTTAAGGATGGACTGGAGAGGGGCGAGTGTGTTAGCAGGGAGACCACAGAGGAGGATGTTGCAGTAGTCGATGCGGGAGATTATGAGGGCGTGCACTAGAATTTTTGTAGATTGGGGATTGAGAAAAGGGCGGATTCTGGAGATATTTTTGAGTTGAAAACGGCAGGAGGTGGTGAGGGATTGGATGTGCGGTATGAAGGACAGGGCAGAGTCAAAGGTCACTCCGAGGCACCGAACTTTGGGTGCTGGGGAGAGCGTGATGTTATTAATTGTAATGGATAGATCAGGTGGAGAGTGCAGGGGAGATGGAGGAAAGATGATCAGTTCAGTTTTGGCCATATTGAGCTTTAGGAAGCGAGAGGAAAAGAAGGAAGATATAGCAGATAGGCACTCTGGGATTCTGGACAGCAGAGATGTGACATCTGGACCAGAGAGGTAGATCTGAGTGTCATCAGCATATAGGTGGTACTGGAAGCCATGGGACTTTATGAGTTGTCCCAGGCCAAATGTATAGATAGAAAAAAGTAAGGGTCCCAGGACAGAGCCTTGAGGGACACCAACAGAGAGAGAACGGGATGAAGAGGTTGTGTGGGAATGGGAGACACTAAAAGTGCGGTTGGAGAGGTATGAAGAGATCCAAGAGAGAGCGAGGTCTCTGACACCAAGGGAAGAGAGGATCTGTAGTAGCAGGGAGTGGTCAACAGTGTCAAAGGCTGAGGATAGGTCTAGAAGTAGGAGTACAGAGAAGTGGTTGTTAGCTTTGGCGGTAAGTAAGTCATTTGTGATTTTAGTCAGGGCAGTTTCAGTGGAATGATGTGGACGGAAGCCGGACTGTAGGTTGTCAAAGAGAGAGCTAGAGGAGAGGTGGGAGGAAAGTTCAGCATGGACATGCTGTTCCAGGAGTTTTGAGGCAAGTGGGAGTAGCGATATGGGGCGATAGCTGGTAGTAGAGGTTGGGTCGAGGGAAGGTTTCTTTAGGATAGGTGTGACTGTTGCATGCTTAAAGGCAGAAGGGAAGGTACCAGTTGTTAGAGATAGGTTGAAGAGGTGGGATAAGGCGGGAATAAGGATAGTGGTGAGGTTGGGGAGCAGGTGGGATGGGATGGGGTCAAGTGCGCATGTAGTGAGGTGCGCTTTTGAGAGAAGATGTGCAAGCTCTCCTTCGGTGATAGTGGGGAGGAAGTTTATGGGGGAGGGGCAGTGGTCTGTTATATAAAGGGGTTGTGGTGGTTCAGCAGAAAAGACTTGTCTGGTTTGGTCGATCTTTTCTTTGAAATATGTGGCAAATTCTTCTGCGGAGATGAGGGAGGTTGGAGGGGGCAGCGGTGGGCGAAGGAGGGAGGTAAAAGTGTTAAATAGCTGTTTGGGGTTGTGTGTTAAAGAGGATATGAGGTTTTTGAAGTAATTCTGTTTAGCCGAGGTAAGGGCCAAGCGAAATGTGTGAATTGCATTTTTGAATGTGGTGAAGTCTTCCTGGGAGTGCGTTTTCTTCCAGCGCCGCTCTGCGGCTCTAGACACTTGCCGTAGTTTTTTAGTGAGGCTGTTGTGCCAGGGTTGTCTATTGATTCGTCTTGCTCTGCCGTTCACAAGAGGAGCGACTGAATCAATAGCTGATGTGAGAGTGGCGTTGTAGAAAATGGTGGCACTGTTTGTGTCGTGGAGTGAAGATATGGAGGACAGCGGTAGGATAGAGTCAGAAAGGGTGTGTATGTTGATGTGTGCAAGGTTTCTGCGGGGGTGTGATATGTGCTGGACAGGGGGGGCAGGTGAGGAGGACAGGGCTGAAAAGGTCAGCAGATGGTGGTCAGATAAGGGGAGAGGGGAGGTAGTGAGGTTAGATAGAGAGCAGAGACGGGTGAAGATAAGGTCATATATATATATATATATATATATATATATATGCAAGATGAAGTTGTCTTAAGTGCTTTGAAGCACAAGTACCTATCTTCTTTGGTCCTATCACTGGGCCTTTTTTGATGTCTTCCAGTGCCCAGCATCATAACGATGCAACCTAATCAGTGTAGTTTAAGTTGAAAATGCTGGATGCTAGAGGATGTGAAAAGTTCCAAGGAACCAGAAAATGTCAAAGATGTCCCATTGAAAATCACAACAGTGACTGGGCCAAAGAAGGAAACAGACCAGAATAAGACTGGTTATTATCACCAAGGGTTCTGAGAAAACATCAGGCAGAATAATGTACAAATAAATTTGATGCAAATCACATTTCCTGAACAAATTTAAGCAAATTACTTACAGTAATTCACAACTTCAGCAGATTGGCTCATTGTTAGTACCTCAGTAGGAAATTCAGTCTAACAATATCATAAAGTCTTAACATTGCACAGTTGTATATCTTTTATCTACTGAAAGTTATCTGCCATTTTATATATATATATATATATATATATATATATATATATATATACTAGCTGTAGTACCCGGCTTCGCCCGGGTTAATAGATGAGAGAAAGACCTCGCATCCCCTCACGTAGGTGCTCAGGAGAAAAAAATAGATAAGAATATAAAGGAACTCGGGCACACTAACTATTACCCATGGAGACTCAGGAAAACACAAAGATGATGTCAAAATCCTTTTCTTTATTTTGTTAGTGAAAAAAATGTGCAGAAAGTGCTGTACAAAAAAGTCCGCCAGATAACGTTTCGGCCTTCTGGCCTTCTTCAGGTCGGACAGACTAGATACAATATTTACAGGAATGAAAAAAAACCAAAACAAAATAAAAGGACATCCATCAGTATAGAATCTAGAAACATGTTCAAGTATAACTAGACACATATTGACGTATAAAGTAATCACTGAGAGACAATAACACAGAGTCTTAGGTACAAAATCATGGGAACATGTCATCGCATGGGGATTTAGGAAAGATCGGGGAGAATCGTACTCGAGTGGGTGCCCCGTGCGAATGTTTATGCATAAAGAGTATTTGTATATATCCATATATAGCTACGCATATATCCATATATAGCTACGCATATACATATGTGTGTAATAAGCACCGTGTGGCCTAAATGGTAAAGAAGCTCACCTTAAGAATAACAGGATGTGGAGTGGGTTGGTGTGTGCAGGACACTATTGCTCGACCTATTATATGATGGAGTCGGTGTTATGTAAATACATAGTACCAAGATACCACGGTTAATTAACTGGTTGCTATGGAAACATACCATGTGCTGGATTGCTGCGTACGTAGGTCGAGCAATAGTGTCCTGCACACACCAATCCATTCCAACCCTTCTTTTCCTTCTTTCACTAGAGCTCACATATAGTGCACATATAGTGCACCTTGCACATATAACCTGCTAGGGAGGTATGTCATACTTTACCTTTTCTCTTTGCTGGCATAATCACCTTGTGCTCCTTATATTGTCTTCTCCACTTCCACTACAGTTACCGCTGGTTACAAACCCATAGCATATGACCCTTGATGCCTTATCCAGAAGCTGCTTTAATCTCCACCTCATGATACTCGCATTATAAATGCCCATTAGTGAGGTATGTCGCATTTCTATCCACCCTCCACTTCCTATATCATTCTGACCCTATTTCCCCTTTTTCACATATGATTGTAATTACTTTTGTCTCTGTTATCAGCCATTTCATATGTCCCTTGTGGCTCTACCATAAGACTCCTCTGAATACCCATGGTAACTATGACACTGCACTGTTTTGCCTCATCTGGGACCCCTGTCCCATAGTGTCTACAATATATTTGCTATTTCTTCTACCTCACATAGGATATAACAAACTTCTTTTTATTGACTTACCATAGTAACATTAATACGGACCCACAGAGGTTCTTCCCTGGCATATAAATACCGTTCCAGACCCTAGGTCTCTCCTAATCTACCCACAAGGTATGCCCACATGCGGTACTCACACCTTGTTAGCTTCATATCATATATAATTTTCATGTACTTACATATATGCAATTTGATCCTCTAGACGGACTTGGTCCTTTCCCCACTTCATCTTTCAAACTTACTAGATGCCTTGACATTTAGTACCTACTTCTACAGGTATGCCCTTGACACCCCTCTATCCTTCCCCTTATTAAACCTAGTGACATGTACTGACAGCATTTACTTGTCGCCTTTATAGCATTATTCTGATACAAGAAATTCCGCATTTACCTGAGATGCCTGGGTGCTTTTTCTGAAAATTCATTCTAAATTGACATAGGTATGTCACCCACTGCTGCTCCCTTTTTTGCGTTGTATAGCATATTGTTCACTGTAACCATGGGAACCTTTTACATATATTCCTATGGAGAGCTTATTTTGTTTTTTTGTTTTTTATTCAAATTATGTAATGTGTATATTTTCTTTTCCTGTAAAACATTCATGTATATTGCATTGTTTGTGACATTGTATATCCTTTTTCTCTTTTTTATTTATATATAAAAATTAGTCCTTGAAGAAAACCCTCGGGTTGAAACGTTGGACAATATAAGAACAGAGATCAATAAAAAAAAATTTTGAGCACCACATTGGACTCTTTTCATATTTTCCATAGTGTACCGGAGTATATTTGTTATTGTCTCTTTGTCTGTGTCTGTCTCTTTGTGTCTGTTTCTTACCCTACCTATGTCTGTTTCTTACCCTGTCTGTGTCTGCCTCTTTCCCTGTCTGTGTCTGTCTCTTTCCCTGGCTGCATTGTGATACACCAACATTCCATATAAGGGCGTGGCTGCGCATTCTTCTGAAGTTCTGGCTGCACTGTGGCTCCCAGCTCCATTTGCTTTAATGGAGGCAGGTTCTTTGGCGAATAACTGTAAAGCGTGGGGTTAAAATTTCCCCACAAAACATAGCCTATGACGCTCTCTGGGTCCAGACGTGTGAGTGTGCAAAATTTTGTGGCTGTAGTTGCGACGGTGCAGATGCCAATCCCGGACATACATACATACATACATACATACATACACACACAAACACATACACACATTCAGCTTTATCTATATATATATATAATTGCCCTATTCTGTCTGTCTGCCTGTCTTGCTCCAAAATTGTGTGGTTACAGTGACAACTTTCGGATTGGCCGCCGGGCTCGGCCTGGCCCCGCCCACCCCCACGGATTGGCCTCGGCCTGGCCCCGCCCCCCGCATGGATTGGCCGCTCGCCCCGACCCTCGGCACGCATCGACCGCTCGGCCACGCCCCTTCCCCCGAATTCAAACGAAGCCCCGACCCCCCCAGCCCAGACATAACCTTGCGATGCTGGGATCGTGACAGAGCTGGTAACCATGATAAACATCGGGTAACTATAGGAAGCGCTTCGTATCATGGCTACCAGCGTACACTGGTGCGGTCAATAATGAAGTGGCATGCAGCGGTGAAAGAGTTAAAGACACTGCAAGACACTTCATTATAGGCAGCGGGCACCCCCAGAAGAGAGAAGACAGAAGAAAGAAGACCCCGCAGTCATACTCACCAGACGCCAACCGGGAACAGGTGAGCGCATCAAGGTCCTGCAGCGGCGGAACACACACACACACGCACACACATAAGAACAGACACACACACATCAGATCACACTCACTCACTCTCACACACACCTCACACACACATCAGATCACATCCACACACTCACAACATCCAGTGATATCGCTTACTTCTCGGCGGCGATACTGTGCGTGCAGTGACCTTCCAGGACCTGCCGGAGGATCACATGGCCAGAAGCATGTGGTATCTCCGGGTGTTGTGAGTGTGTGAGCGCGTATGTGCGATATCGTCAGTGTGTGTGTGTGTGTGTGTGTGTGTGTGTGTGTGTATGCGATCGGATGTGTGTGTGTATGCGATTGGATGTGTGTGTATGCGATCGGTTGTGTGCGTGTATGCGATCGGACGTGTGCGTGTATGCGATCGGACATGTGCGTGTATGCGATCGGATGTGTGCGTGTCGGCAGAAGGCAGAGGAGCACGGCGTGCAGCACAGCTGCTGGGACCGCCCACCGGAGGGCACAGGGAGAAGTGGAGTGTGAGTGTATGTGATCAGATGTGTGCGTGTATACTGTCTGATGTGTGACTGTGGAGCACGATGGGGAGTGCGCAGCATGGGGGATGGAGCACGATGGGGGGTGCGCAGCATGGGGGATGGAGCACGATGGGGGGTGCATAGCATGGGGGATGGAGCACGATGGGGGGTGCGCGACATGGGGGATGGAGCACGATGGGGGGTGCATAGCATGGGGGATGGTGCACGATGGGGTTGCGCAACATGGGGGATGGAGCACGATGGGGGGTGCGCAGCATGGGGGATGGAGCACAATGGGGAGTGCGCAGCATGGGGGATGGAGCACGATGGGGAGTTCGTACGATGGGGGGTGCGCAGCATGGGGGATGGAGCACAATGGGGAGTGCGCAGCATGGGGGATGGAGCACGAGGGGGAGTGCGTACGATGGGGGGTGCGCAGCATGGGGGATGGAGCACGATGGGGGGTGCGCAGCATGGGGGATGGAGCACGATGGGGGGTGCACAGCATGGGGGATGGAGCACGATGGGGAGTGTGCAGCATGGGGGATGGAGCACGATGGGGGTGCACACCTCCCCCCAAAACACACACACACCGCCACACGCGCACCGCACAACAAACCACACACACACTGGGAACCACAAACACTGCCCTACACAGACACCCACACACACAGACAACGCCACACACACACAACACCCAACACACAAACACCGCGGCATACACAAATATACGCACATACCGCGCAACACACACACATTGCACAAAACATACCTCCCACCAAAACACTCACACGCACCCCACACCCACACAAACCGCGCAACACACACAGCACCACACAAAGACAACACTGCAGACACACAGCGCTCCACAAACAACGCAACACACACACCGCAACACACAAACAATACCGCTCTCACCCACCCCACCCAGACAACACCCAGAACATTTACAGCGCCCTACATGAACACTTGGCAACTACACACAACAACATCGATATATATAACAAAAATCATACATTAACTACACAATAAATTCTAGAATACCCGATGCGTTAGAATCGGGACACCTTCTAGTATATATAAATATATATATATATATATATATATATATATATATATACTACAGTTCAAAAGTTTAGGGTCACTCAGATATTTCCTTATTTTTGAAATGAAAGCACATTTTTTTCCAATGAAGCTAACATTAAATTAAACAGAAATACACGCTATACATTGTTAATGTGGTAACTGACTATTCTAGCTTCAAACGTCTGTTTTTAATGCAATATTTACATAGGTCTATAGAGGCCCATTTCCAACAACCACCACTCCAGTGTTCTAATGATACATTGTGTTTGCTAACTGTGTTAGAAAGCTAGTGGATGTTTAGAAATCCCTTGAAAACCCTTGTGCAAGTATGTTAGCACAGCTGAAAACAGTTTTGCAGATTAGAGAAGCTATAAAACTGACCTTCCTTTGAGCTAGTTGAGAATCTGGAGCATTACATTTGTTGGTTCCAGTAAACTCTCAAAATGGCCAGAAAAAGAGAACTTTCATGTGAAACTTGACAGTCTATTCTTGTTCTTAGAAATTAAGGATATTCCATGCGGGAAATTGCCAAGAAACTGAAGATTTACTACAACGGTGTGTACTATTCCCTTCAGAAGAGAACAAACAAGCTCTAACCAGAGTAGAAAGAGAAGTGGGAGGCCCCATTGCATAACTGAGCAACAAGAGAAGTACATTAGAGTGTCTAGTTTGAGAAATCGACGCCTCACAGGTCCACAACTGGCAGCTTCATTAAATAGTACCCGCAAAACGCCAGTGTCAACGTCTACAGTGAATAGGCGACTCTGGGATGCTGGCCTTCTGGCTAATAAAAGGAAAAGATTAATATGGTCAAAAGAACACAGACATTGGACAGAGGAAGATTGGCAAAAAGTGTTATGGACAGACAAATCGAAGTTTGAGGTGTTTGGATCACACAGAAAAACATTTGTGAAATGCAGAACTGCAAAGATGCTAGAAAAGTGCCTTACGCCATCTGTCAAGCATGGTGGAGGTAATGTGATGGTCTGGGGTTGCTTTGGTGCTGATAAAGTGGGAGATTTGTACACGGTAAAAGGGAATTTGAATAAGGAACCCTATCACTCCACTTTGCAACGCCATGCCATACACTGTGGACAGCTCTTGATTGGAGCCAATTTCATCCTACAACAGGTCAATGACCCAAAGCACACCTCCAAATTATGCATGAACTATTTAGGGAAGAAGCAGGCAGCTGATATTCTATATGTAATGGAGTGACAAGCCCACTCACCAGATCTCAATCCTATTGAGCTGTTGTGGGAGCAGTTTGAATGTATGGTACGCAGAAAGTGCCCATCAAGCCAATCCAACTTGTGGGAGGGGCTTCTGGAAGCATGTTGAAAAATATCTTCAGATTAGCTCAGCAAATTAACAGCTAGAATGCCAAAGGTCTGCAAAGCTGTAATTGCTGCAAAGGGAGTATTCTTTGACAAAAGCACAGTTTGAAAGAGAAAATTATTATTTCAAATAAAAATCATTATTTCTAACCTAGTCAATGTCTGGACTATATTTTCTATTCATTATGCAACTCGTTTGATAAATAAAAGTATGGTTTTTCATGGAAAAGACAAAATTGTCTGGGTGAACCCAAACTTTTGAACTGTAGTGCATACAGTGTGTCCACCCATATCCTGTCCACCACCATTAACTTGAGAACGGCGGTAGCTATCGGAATAGAATGCGCTATGCAATGAAACCATCTATAGCGCCACCTGGTGGAAAGCAATAGAGTTAGCATTTTTATCTCGAAAACAGAACGAGATAGAGAAAAAAAGTGAATTAAAAAATTGTAGGGCATTACCAATTCAATACAAATTTACACCTTGCATACAGAAATGCTATGATATGAAACCCATGACCCCCCCCCCAAAAAAAACCATTGCATGCTGATCACGCATATGGCGCTCATTTAAGTTTGATGCTCAAGGTTGCCACCGTCAGCTGCAATGCACATCTGGACTCTGGACAGCATACTGTATCTTGCTGCACGTTGTGCAATATGGTAGGTGACACGTTTGCACAAGCATCTGTGATACGTCGTCATAGGTCCTGCAATGTTGGAGGAGAGGTCGCATACACCTGCTGTTTGATGTGACCTCACAGAAAGAAGTCCAATGGGGTCAGGTCAGGTGAGCGTGGAGGCCACTCCATGCAGCCACCATACCCAATGACTTGTAGGAAGGTCTCCATGAGGTATCGCTTCACGTCCGCAGCCTTGTGAGTTTTACACGTTCTAATCATAGCATTTCTGTATGCAAGGTGTCTATTCGTATTGAATTGATGATGCCCTACAACTTTGTAATTTACTTTTTTTTCTCTATCTCGTTCCATTTTCGAGATAACAATGCTAACTCTGTTGTTTTCCACCAGGTGGCGCTATAGGTGGTTTCATTGCGTAGCGCATGGATACTTTACTATACCTATACCATAGACACCACTTCTATGCCTATAGCTGCCGCCATTCTCAAGTTAATGGTGGTGGACAGGATAAGAGTGGACACACTGTATATATATGCACACACACATAGTATATCACAAAGTTGAATACACCCCTTACATTTTTATTTTAATATGTTTACATGGGACAACATTAAAGATGTGACATTTTGATACAATTTGGTGCACTCTAAATAACTCTACACACACTCATTAATGTCTAAACCACTGGAAACAAAAGTGAGTACACCCCTAAGTGAAAATTGCCAAATTATGCCCAATTAGCCATTTTCCTTTCCAAGTGTCATGTCACTCTTTCTCTTCACCGCCAATGGTAAAAACATTAAAAAACTAACATTTTTAACTTTTACTATGTTGTCTTGTATTCTCAATGTATTTGTTTAAACCATTTGGTGCTAAAATAGTTTAAAATCCAATAATAGTTTTAGATAGCAAAACAAAGCTCCAAAAAAACATTTTAAAGTATTGGCAGAAGGGTACTGTCACGCTCCCGGTGTCCCAGCAGCCCTCCTTACCCACTGAGTCGGTTCCTGCATCGCACCACCGCTCCATACCCACTGATCCAGTCGTACCTGCATTGCACCACCGCTCTGTACCCACTGATCCAGTCGTACCTGCATTGCACCACCGCTCTGTACCCACTGATCCAGTCGCACCTGCATCGCACCACCGCTCCGTACCCACCGATCCGGCCTCACCGTCATTGCACTGCTCCTTACCCACTGATCCACTCCACGTGTCCACCGGTCATGGCTGCCACTCGTGCTCTCCTGTGTCCTGCTCCTGGTCTCATGAGTCTGACTCTGAGTATTAGCCTCATGCCTCTGTATAGGACCAGGCCGCGCCCACTCTCCTGGTTTTATGGACCCAGCACACCTGAAGCAGGATGTGACATACGGCTGTGCTGGATATATAAGACTGGCCTTTCCATAGGGGCGTTGCCTGATCAACGTGTCTAGAAGCTTTGTCTTTTGTGCTAGGGGCTCAGGCCCCCTGGTGCCGTGTCCTGTAGACTTCTTGTCTTTGCTCCCTGGTACCTGTGCCTGTCTTCCTTACCGTCCTGAAGAACTTTGTGACTCTGCTGACCTGGTTATACCTGTCCCGGCCACGCCAGTGCTCCGGCTGCCGTGTACCCTGCCCTCCGGTGGGATACTCGGTCCAGTGGATCCACCTCCTGGGCTTACCAGTCCTCCCTGCCCTGACAGTTTGATCAGGCCATGGATCCCGCTGGAGCACAAACATCTGAGCTGGCCGAACTACGCCAGGAACTGGTGCAACAGCGTGACACCTTACACCGGATGCTGAAATTCCTGGCGTCCATGGACCACCGGTTATATACACTGCAGACCGCTGCCTCGTCTGAGTCCACGCAGCAACCAGTCTCCGGCTCCGAACCAGTTTCCGCCACGGCCTCGCAACTTCGCCTCGCTGCTCCGCCTCGCTATGCAGGGGATCCCAAGTCCTGCCGCGGCTTCTTGAATCAGTGCTCCCTGCATTTCAAGTTGCTTCCTCATTTGTTTGTCTCAGACCAGGCTAAAGTGGCGTTCCTGATGTCACACTTGGAAGGCGAAGCTCTAGCCTGGATTAACCCCCTGTGGGAGAATGAGGATCCAATGACCACTAACATCCGGGAATTCTTGCACGCTTTCCGAAGTACATTCGATGAACCCGGACGTACCACCACAGTGACCTCTTCGCTCCTCCGGCTACGCCAAGGGACCCTGACCGTCGGCCAATACGCCATCCAGTTCCGCACGCTCGCCTCTGAGCTGGGCTGGAACAATGAGGCCTTGACGGCGGCCTTTTGGGAAGGACTCTCTGGCCGCGTCAAAGACGAGCTTGCTGGCCGTGACGTTCCACGCACCTTGGACGCTTTAATATCCTTAGCCACCCGGATTGACCTCCGTTTCCAGGAGCGAACCAAAGAGGTATTCCGGGAGAAGCTACCACCCCGTCATGCCTTGTCCCCGCAGAGGCCTACCACTCCTTTGCCCCTGCCTTCCTGTGACATGTTCCCGGAACCCATGCAAATTGACCGACTGAACCAAGCCAAGCAACGCCGTGCAGAACGGCTCGCCCTGGGCCTGTGCTTCTATTGTGGAGACGGGTCACACATGCTTCGGACATGCCCTGAGAAACCTGGTAGACCCCAGGCCCAAGGGATGGTGGGAACCGCTACCCTTGGCACCGGAATCCCCTCCGTTCCACTTACACAGACTGTCCAGGTGACGACGAAGAAGACCAGGTTCACAGCAGAGGCCCACATCGATTCTGGGGCGGCGGGTAATTTCATACGCCAGTCTGCAGTGGACCGATACCAAGTACCTGTGATCCCGCTTGCCAAGCCCCTCTGGTTCGCCTCCGTGGACGGCAAACTGCTATACGAACCTGTCCGATATACCACTGAACCAGTAAGACTCCAGGTTGGCACATTGCATACTGAGACCATCACCTTCTTTGTGATCCCGAGGATGGCTCCTGAGCTCCTGTTGGGCCTGCCCTGGCTTCAACTTCATGACCCTGCCATTAGTTGGCACTCTGGCGCTATTAACCGCTGGGGGTCCTCGTGTCATGACCACTGCCTACAGCCCGTTCCTCGGCCCCTGTCACCCGAGCCTGCTATGCCGCAGGAAGAAGAAGAGGCGACGACTCAGTCCAGCGGTGTACCACAGCTCCTGGCACTTGTGCCTGTGGTGCCACCGGATCCAGAAGCACAGTCGACGCAGTCCAGCGTCGTTCCACCATCCCTGGCACTTGAGACTTTGATGCCCCCTGCTACTGAGGATGACACACTTTCCTGTACCCGGTCCGAGACGCCCGAACCGGTCGCCCACGACTCCAGTCCTGCTTCTGACTGTCTTCCCTTATCCGTTGCCTCCGTTGCCGCTGACTTGGGTTCTCCGATACGGGACATAGTGGCCATGAAAACGGTCCGGGGTAGGCAGTCCTTCCTGGTCGATTGGGTGGATTGCGGCCCCGAGGCTCGGTCCTGGTTGTCCCGGAAGTACGTTGCTGCCCCTCTTCGGCGCGCCTACATGTCCCGGCCGCGGGGAGGGGGGCTTCAAGGGGGGGGTACTGTCACGCTCCCGGTGTCCCAGCAGCCCTCCTTACCCACTGAGTCGGTTCCTGCATCGCACCACCGCTCCATACCCACTGATCCAGTCGTACCTGCATTGCACCACCGCTCTGTACCCACTGATCCAGTCGTACCTGCATTGCACCACCGCTCTGTACCCACTGATCCAGTCGCACCTGCATCGCACCACCGCTCCGTACCCACCGATCCGGCCTCACCGTCATTGCACTGCTCCTTACCCACTGATCCACTCCACGTGTCCACCGGTCATGGCTGCCACTCGTGCTCTCCTGTGTCCTGCTCCTGGTCTCATGAGTCTGACTCTGAGTATTAGCCTCATGCCTCTGTATAGGACCAGGCCGCGCCCACTCTCCTGGTTTTATGGACCCAGCACACCTGAAGCAGGATGTGACATACGGCTGTGCTGGATATATAAGACTGGCCTTTCCATAGGGGCGTTGCCTGATCAACGTGTCTAGAAGCTTTGTCTTTTGTGCTAGGGGCTCAGGCCCCCTGGTGCCGTGTCCTGTAGACTTCTTGTCTTTGCTCCCTGGTACCTGTGCCTGTCTTCCTTACCGTCCTGAAGAACTTTGTGACTCTGCTGACCTGGTTATACCTGTCCCGGCCACGCCAGTGCTCCGGCTGCCGTGTACCCTGCCCTCCGGTGGGATACTCGGTCCAGTGGATCCACCTCCTGGGCTTACCAGTCCTCCCTGCCCTGACAGGTACCATATCAAGGTCCCTTAAATGCCAACGCAAACTCCGTATAGCACATTCAAAAACACAGGAGAAGAAGGAGTTTTAAATGCAAAATATATTTATTGTAGACAAGGAGGGGTTAAGGCAAGAGATTTAAAACAAGTATGCAGGGCAGAAGTGGCAAACGGATATAAGTGTCAATACAAAAATGTATACATAATAGCAAGCAGGCATAAAGAGTATGCAGAAGACCTGCTAGGACAGGGGTCGGGAACCTATGGCTCGCGAGCCAGATATGGCTCTTTTGATGGCCGTATCTGGCTCGCAGACAGGGCTCCTACCTGTCTATGGGAAGGATGCATGCACCGCGCTCCATCAGGCCGCGGTGCACGCTGATATTGGTAGTTCTTTGATGGCCTGATAAGCATTGGCGGCAGTGGTGAGCGGCAGGGAGCATGGACTACATTTCCCATAACTCCCTGCATAGCCGCGCCGTCTGCAAGCACGCACCTGCGACCAGGGCCGGCGTCAGCACCCGGCAAACCCGGGCAAATGCCAGGGCCCTGGAGAGCCGGGGGGGCCCACTCGGCCTCGTCAGTTCTCCTGTCCCTTGGCCGGGGCCCACTCGCCTTTATAGTTCTGCTGCCCCCGGCCGAGTTCCGGGGACCGCAGTCCTCGGCAGCAATCTGCGGCGCCGTCACTTTAAGGCGCGCAGACATCCTGTTTTGAATTTCATCTGTGGGCGGAGCTACCGCCTTCTCAGTCCCACAGATGAAGGAGGCGAGCTTCTGTCCGGCGCTGTGTGGGCCCCCTCTCCACCGTGACCTAATCGGGTAAATGCCCTCCCCGCCTCCCTATTATGGGCCCCGGTGAGCTGCTTCTAACCCCCCAGATGTATGCCCTGCCAATCCCCCCCCCCGCCGATTCCGCGGGTGCTGGCCACACCGATTCCGCGGGTGCTGGCCCCGCCGATGCCGTGGGTGCTGGCCCCGCCGATGCCGCGGGTGCTGGCCCCGCCGATGCCGCGGGTGCAGGCCCCACAGAGCAGCAGAGTTGTGTGTATTTGTCTGTATGTAGCAGAGTTGTATGTGTTTGTCTGTATGTAGCAGAGTTGTATGTGTTTGTCTGTATGTAGCAGAGTTGTATGTGTTTGTCTGTATGTAGCAGAGTTGTGTGTGTTTGTCTGTATGTAGCAGAGTTGTGTGTGTTTGTCTGTATGTAGCAGAGTTGTGTGTGTTTGTCTGTATGTAGCAGAGTTGTGTGTGTTTGTCTGTTTGTAGCAGAGTTGTGTGTGTTTGTCTGATTGTAGCAGAGTTGTGTGTGTCTGTTTGTAGCAGAGTTGTGTGTGTTTCTCTGTATGTAGCAGAGTTGTGTGTTTGTCTGTATGTAGCAGAGTTGTGTGTGTTTGTCTGTATGTAGCAGAGTTGTGTGTGTTTGTATGTAGCAGAGTTGTGTGTGTGTTAGTCTGTATGTAGCAGAGTTGTGTGTGTTTGTCTGTATGTAGCAGAGTTGTGTGTGTTTGTCTGTTTGTAGCAGAGTTGTGTGTGTTTGTCTGTTTGTAGCAGAGTTGTGTGTGTTTGTCTGTTTGTAGCAGAGTTGTGTGTGTCTGTTTGTAGCAGAGTTGTGTGTGTTTGTCTGTATGTAGCAGAGTTGTGTGTGTTTGTCTGTATGTAGCAGAGTTGTGTGTGTTTGTCTGTAGCAGAGTTGTGTGTGTTTGTCTGTAGCAGAGTTGTGTGTGTTTGTCTGTATGTAGCAGAGTTGTGTGTGTTTGTCTGTTTGTAGCAGAGTTGTGTGTGTTTGTCTGTTTGTAGCAGAGTTGTGTGTGTTTGTCTGTATGTAGCAGAGTTGTGTGTGTTTGGCTGTATTTAGCAGAGTTGTGTGTGTTTGTCTGTTTGTAGCAGAGGTGTGTGTGTCTGTAGCAGAGTTGTGTGTTTGTATGTAGCAGAGTTGTGTGTGTTTGTCTGTATGTAGCAGAATTGTGTGTGTTTGTCAGTATGTAGCAGAGTTGTGTGTGTTTGTCTCTGTATGTAGCAGAGTTGTGTGTGTTTGTCTCTGTATGTAGCAGAGTTGTGTGTGTTTGTCTGTCTGTATGTAGCAGATTTGTGTGTGTGTTTGTCTGTATGTAGCAGACTTGTGTGTGTGTGTCTGTCTGTCTGTAAGTGTATATGACTGTATAGATTTGTCTGTTTATATGTATTTTTGTGAGTTTGTCTTTAAATATGTATATGTATGTGTTCGTATCGGTGTCTGTGTGTGGATGGGGCCCACTGGGACTCTTCCGCCCGGGGCCCACAAAAACCTGGAGCCGGCCCTGCCTGCGTCCCCTAGTGAAGCGGCATCTGCCTCCTCCCTTGTGTCTCCCTTGGACGTTCCAGAAACCCCTGGCTGTGCTGCTGCTTTGAAGGTGAACATTATAACATGGAAATTGTTACACAGCCTCATGGTCAGCAGCAGTGAGCTGCATCAATAAAGGGGCTGTGTAATACAGTGTGTCCCACCAACCCCCCCTTCCCACTTCACCCCTGAAAATAATCCCACATAATCCGTTATATAGCCCCCCCCAAAAAAATAAAAATATGGCCTTAAAAAACATCTGCCACCCATATTACACTCTTGGGGGCTTTAAATTAATCTCTTGTGGGCATAAGAAACTGATTTAAAGGACCACTATCAGGGCAAAAATCTGTTCTGAGCGCTTCTTTACAGCTCTGGAGGTCTCCCAGAGCTGTAATAAAGCGCTCAGGAACGGCGCCCGTGCTATATGTTATTGGGGCGCTAGCCCCTGTTTTTACCTTCTCCCATAATGCAGCGATTCCACCCGATGACGTATCTGTGTGGGATCGCTGCATATACTTTCACTCTAGCACGCATGCGCCGCCGGCTCTGCCTCCTCGGCGCTTGCTGAACCGAGGAGACATGAGCTTCATAACCCCCTCCATTTATATTCGTTGTGCTCCGCAGCTCTTACTTCCGCGTTGAACCGTGCATCTTACGTCGTGCTGCCACTGGTGCGCATACGCTGCCAGCAGATTCCATTTACCTCTATGGAGAGAGAGGGAAGTACTTGCTCCTTTTAGCTAATAAAGCCCCTTTATACTTACCTATTGTTCTGACCTCAGATTTATGTCCCAGAAAGGAGTTTTGACTGTTCCTGTCACAGTGTCTCTTCTTTGCTCAGTGACTGTTTTTTCATCGGAAAGACTGGAAGTTGTGAAGCTATCTGCGCCATATTGGTGAAGAACACCAAGTTGAGAAGAAGCGACCTTCAATCAAATTGCAGACTCCCCCCAAGGATAAAATTTGAGTTAAGAAAATATCTAAACACAAATGGGGCTTTATTAGATAAAATTATGATGTTTTGAATGTAATAGGTACGTAGGCAGGGGTGGGTGATGTTGCTTGTAGTCACTGGGTGTAATAGGTATGGGTAAGGGCACACCACCTGTAGTCACTGGATGGGGGGGGGCTACTGGGGTGTAGTAGGTATCCCTACAGCTGACATCTTACCCATATGGTGGGCCATGCTGGGGTATTGAAAGTGACAGCTGAACACGGCCGGCGTCAACACCCGACTAACCCGTGACGAAAAGAAGACAGCTCTTCTAGAGGTCTACTAAAGTTCTATAGCACAAGGACCAAAAGAAACCTGGAGTTGGCCCTGCTTGCAGACAAATCCACAAATTAAAGAAATAATGACTCAGAGCCTTCTTTTCACCCCACAGTACTGCCCTTTATTGAAGAAGATGGCTAAAAGAAAGAAGGATGAGGAGTATCGTACTTTTCAGCAGGAGTGGACAGACGAATTTGCCTTTATGGAGAGAGCAGGTTCACCAGTTTGTCTTATATGCAATGATAAAATTGCATCCATGAAGCGGTCAAATATAAAGCGCCACTTTGACACGCGCCATGCTTCATTTGCATCGAAATATCCTGCAGGGGACAGCAGGAAGAAAGCCTGTCAAGAGCTGCTGTGCAAAGTGCAAGCTAGTCAGCAGCAACTTCGAGTTTGGACCCAACAAGGTGACTTAAATTCGGCTAGCTTTGTTGGTGCTTTGGCAATTGTCAGAAACGGAAAACCATTCACAGATGGGGAGTATGCCAAAACATTTATGCTTGATGTTGCCAATGAACTTTTTGATGATTTTCCGGATAAAGCCAAGATTATCAAACGGATAAAAGACATGCCTCTGTCAGCAAGAACAGTTCATGACCGTGCCATCATGATGGCAAATCAGATTGAGGCATCCCAAGTGAAGGACATAAACACAGCTCTGTTCTTTTCTCTTGCTTTGGATGAATCAACTGACGTAAGCCATATATCTCAATTCAGCATCATTGCAAGGTATGCTGTCGGTGACACGTTACATGAGGAAAGTCTTGCTGTTTTGCCTCTGAAAGGGACAACAAGAGGGGATGATTTGTTCAAGTCATTCACTGAGTTCACTAAAGAAAAAAATCTACCAATGCATAAACTTATTTCAGTGTGTACTGATGGTGCTCCATGCATGGTAGGAAAAAACAAAGGATTTGTAGCGCTTCTTCGTGAACATGAAAAAAGACCTATCCTTAGTTTTCACTGCATCCTACATCAGGAGGCACTTTGTGCTCAGATGTTTGGTGAGCAGCTTGGTGAGGTGATGTCAATTGTCATTCAGGTGGTCAACTTTATTGTTGCCCGTGCTTTAAATGATCGCCAGTTTAAAACACTCCTGGATGAAGTTGGGAATAATTATCCTGGTCTGCTTCTGCACAGCAACGTGCGCTGGCTGTCAAGAGGGAAGGTGCTCAGCCGTTTCGCAGCTTGTCTGAGTGAAATACGAACTTTTCTTGAAATGAAAAACGTTGACCATCCTGAGTTGTCCAACACTGAGTGGCTCCTGAAGTTCTTCTATCTTGTAGATATGACTGAACATCTGAACCAGCTCAATGTGAAAATGCAAGGCGTTGGCAATACAGTTTTATCGCTTCAACAAGCTGTGTTTGCATTTGAAAATAAGCTGGAACTGTTTATCGCAGACATTGAAACAGGTCGTTTAATACACTTTGAAAAACTGGGAGAGTTTAAAGATGCATGCACAGCAAATGAACCTGCACAACATCTTGATATTCAGCAGCTAGCAGGCTTTACATCCAATCTCCTGCAATCATTCAAAGCGCGCTTTGGAGAATTTCGCGAGCACACTCGTCTTTTTAAGTTCATCACTCATCCACATGAGTGTGCACTGGACAGCACTGACCTGAGTTATATCCCTGGTGTCTCCATCAGAGATTTTGACCTACAAGCTGCTGACCTGAAGGCTTCAGACATGTGGGTGAATAAGTTTAAATCACTTAATGAAGATTTGGAAAAACTTGCACGACAGCAAGCAGAGTTGGCAAGCAAACACAAGTGGAGAGAAATGAAACAACTCCAACATGCAGACCAGCTGATTGTCAAAACATGGAATGCACTTCCTGTCACATACCAAACACTGCAGCGTGTGGGTATTGCTGTACTGACAATGTTTGGCTCTACCTATGCATGCGAGCAGTCTTTCTCACATCTAAAGCACATCAAGACTAACATACGTTCACGTTTAACGGATGGAAGTCTCAACGCCTGCATGAAGCTAAACCTCACCACGTATGAACCAGATTACAAAGCCATCAGCAAATCCATGCAGCACCAGAAGTCACATTAATGGTAGGAAGTATTCTATTCATCGTTGGTTAGCAACAGCATTAAAACGTTATTATGTTATAAAAAAAAGAGTTCGGAGATTTGTTGTTCTTTAAAATTAAATACAAGTCAATGTGTGCACTTTATGTACAGTGAGACTATTTAATAAAGTTCAATTATTTATTACGCTGGGTGTGCCTGCTTGTATGTACCACTTTAAGTAGTAAATGCTTTAGTTCCCTATGGGTCTGAGCCTCTCTTTTTTGTTCATTTTCTGTAAGACCAACACTTTTAAAAGGGCCACTGACAGATACAATTGCTCCAGCGGTTACTTAGTACACAAAGGAGTGTTCCTCTCTGCTGCACTAAGCCACCGCTGGACCTAAACAATAATTTGCTGTAAAATAATAAAATAGATAATTGACATAACTGACAATGCGTTGTGTGACATGTCCAATATTCCAGCTTCTTTCTTCTGCGAATGCCTCAAAGCTGGCATTCTCTCAACATCAGGTGGGAAGAATGCCAGCTTCCAGTCATGCGCAGGAAAAAGAAGAAGCCAGACTGCTGGACTGATGTCATGCATCGCAAGTTCACAATGTAAGTTATTTATTTGATTTTTTTACTGCTAATTACCATTGTTTCAGTCCAGTTGTGGCTTTATACAGCAGGGAGGAGCATTCCTTGCTGTACTAAGTGAACATTGAAGCGATTGATCTGTCAATGGCCCTTTAAACATATTGTACGGCTCTCGCGGAATTATATTTCAAAATATGTGGCGTTTACGGCTCTCTTAGCCAAAAAGGTTCCTGACCCCTGTGCTAGGAGATGCAGTGATCTCTTACAGATCGAGTGTGAGATGAACTATCAAAAAGACATAAAGTGCTACAGTGCAGAATATTTCATATCAAATGTTTTACACTCAGGGTCGGACTGGTCTATCGGGTCATCGGGGAATACCCCGGTGGGTCCCGGGTCAGCAGTGGGTTTACATTGTGTGGTGTAACTGCGGGCTTGTAACCACTGGCTGGGCCAAAGGCAGGGGGGCAGCCTGTTTCTCAGGGCCGGAGACTAGGCAGCTGAACCAGGGCCCCCATGCTCTGAGGGGCCCCCGGTCTTTCATTCCTAAACTGCAGTGATGGTACAAGTAATGTACTATCACTGTAGTTTCCTCTGTTGCAGAATGACCTTTGGTAACATCACAGTCATGTGACTCACCAAAGGCCCTTAACTCTGCACTGCAGGAGTCCAGTCTTTCAGATGCACATGCATTTGAACAATGCGGCGCCAGGACTGAGGCAGAGAAGCTCTCCTCAGCCCTGCACCGACATACCGTTATTACCAGGGCCGCAGCTGCAAAGAAGAACATGCCCAGGCACCAGTAAGTGCTCCAGCAGGAGCCAAAGATGACATTTAGAATAATTTAAGATGAGGGGGGTCGTGGTAGGCGAGGAGTGGAATTACTTTATAGGGGACATTATGGGGCACTGGGGCACATTATAAAGCAAAGTTGACAATTTTGGAGCAGTGGGAGACTTTATGGTGGAATGGGGTGCATTATAAAGCAAAGTGGGACATTATAGGGCAGTGGGGGACTTTATGGTGCAATGTGGCACATTATTGGGCAGTGGGGGCCCTTATTATGCAAATTTGGACATTATGGGAGCAGTGGGGGACATTATGAAGCAAATTGGGACATTACGGGGCAGTAGGGGACATTGTGAAACAAATTGGGATTTTATGGGGAAATGAGGGATGATATGAGGCAATTAGGAAGGGGATTGTGAAAGGTGGCATAGTACAGTATAATGAGGAATGGGGGGGGGGAATTTATGCAGAGATGTAGTATGGGGGAGATATAGAAAGGTGAAGTTTTGGGGGGACATTATGGAAAAGGGCACTTTGTACGGCTATTTTGGAAAGGAGAAGTGTGAGGGAGGATATTTTGTGCAGGAAGCAATTAACAACCCCAGACTTCTGATTCCACCAGCTAAAATAAGAGACAGTGTATTCACCTCCCGTGGTGGCACGGTTCGAGCACTAGCAGTAATCACTGTTCAGGACTCACATGACATTGTGACATCACGGAAGCCCCACATCCAATCAATGCCGGCTCTGTCTCCCCACCTTTAGATTAAATAAACAATCATTTGAGAAAACATAGGGACCCAGGATTGGAGTAATCTATATATATAATTGCCTTATTCTGTCTGTCTGTCTGTCTGTCTGTCTGTCTGTCTATCTGTCTGTCTGTCATGCTCCGAAATTGTGTCCTTACGGTGACACAAAGCTGATTGGCCGCTGGGCTCGCCATGGCCCCGCCCCCCCACACGGATTGGCCGCTTGCCCAGGCTGCGCCCCCACACGGATTGGCCAGCCGCTCGCCCAGGCTCCGCCCCCCCCACAGATTGGCCTCTCGCCCCGGCACCCTGCAGGCATTGGCAATTCGCCTATTCCTCCCTCTCTCTGGTTGTTTGCAAATTTCTCTCTTCAGAAACATGGCGCCAGAGTTCGCACCTGCGCATAGCGCTTATCTCCGGCGCCATGTTTCTAAAGCCCGCAGTAGCTAGTATTTTGCATGCGCCCTCGCTTCTTCAGATCCTGTTGTGACCGAAAAGGAAAGAGTTGTCTCAGCAGATAAGAAAGAAAATGTATAGATAAGCATGTTAAAGGTAAAGGTTATAAGACCATTACCAAGCAACTTGATGTTCCTTTGACTACAGTTGCATATATTATTCAGACATTTAAGATCCATGGGACTGTAGCCAACCTCCCTGGATGTGGCCGCAGGAGGAAATTTGATGACAAATCAAAGAGACAGATAATATATGAATGGTAACAAAAGAGCCCAGAAAGACTTCTAAAGAGATTAAAGGTGAACTTCAAGCTCAAGGAACATCAGTGTCAGATTGCACCATCTGTCGTTGTTTGAGCCACAGTGGACTTCATGGGAGCTGACCAAGGAGGACACCATTGTTTAAAAAAAAAATTAAAAGCCAGACTGGAATTTGCCAAACTACATGTTGACAAGCCAAAAGCTTCTGGGAGAATGTCCTATGGACAGATGAGACAAAAATTTAACTTTTTGGCAAGGCACATCAGCTCTATGTTCACAGACGGAAAAAGAAAGCATATCAAGAAAAGAACAATGTCCCTACCGTGAAACATGGCGGACGCTCAGTCATCTGCATCTGTCACAGGGTGTCTTGAATCTGTGCAGGGTACAATGAAATCTCAAGACTATCAAGGGATTCTAGAGAGAAATGCACTGCCCTGTGTCAGAAAGCTTGGTCTCGGTCACACGTCATGGGTCTTGCAACAGGATAACAATCCAAAACACACAGCTAAAAACACTCAAGAATGGCTAAGAGAAAAACATTGGACTATTCTGAAGTGGCCTTCTATAATCCCTGACCTAAATCTTATTAAGCATCTCTGGAAAGAGCGGAAACATGCCGTCTGGAAAAGGCAAACTTCAAACACTGGAGCAGTTTGCTCTTGAGGAGTGAGCTACAATACCTGTCGAGAGGTGCACAAGCCTCATTGACAGTCACAGGAATCATTTGATTGCAGTGACTGCCTCAAAAGGTTGTGCAACAAAATATTAAGTTAAGAGTACCATCATTTCTGTCCAGGCCTATTTCATGAGTTTTATTTTTTTTTTAAATTCTGTGGAAGAATGGTTGAAATGCAATGTCTGACTTTCATTTGTTCATTTTCATAGATTTTTCATTTATTATTACTTTTGTCAGACTCAAGTTATTTCTGTGACCATTGTGGGATTTTCTTTCACTAACCCCTTCAGCCCCCAGCCTGTTTTCACTTTAAAGACCAGGCCATTTTTGCAATTTTGACCAGTGTCACTTTATGAGGTTATAACTCTGGAACGCTTCAATGGATCCTGGCGATTCTGACATTGTTTTTTCGTGACATATTGTACTTCATGTCAGTGGTAAATTTAGGCAGATATGTTTTGTGTTTATTTGTGAAAATTTCGGAAATTCGGCGAAAATTTTGAAAATTTCGCAATTTTCAAAATTTTAAATTTTATGATTATAAATCTGAGAGATATGTCACACAAAATAGTTACTAAACAACATTTCCCACTTGTCTACTTTACACCAGCGCAATTTTCGAAAAAAAAAAAAATTTTCATTAAGAAGTTAGAAGGGTTCAAAGTTCATCAGCAATTTTTCATTTTTCCAACAAAATTTACAAAAAAAAATGTAGCTACCACATCACATTTGGAGTGTTTTGAGAAACCTAGGCAACAGAAAATACCCAAAAGTGACCCCATTCTAAAATCTGCACCCCTCACTGTGCTGAAAACCACATCCAAGAATTTAATTATTAAACCTTTAGGAGCTTCACAGCAACCAAAGCAATGTGGAAGGCAAAAATGAAAATGTTACTTTTTTTTACACAAAAATGTTACTTTAGCCATAAAATTTAGCATTTTAACAAGGGTATCAGGAAAAAATGCACCATAAAATTAATTGTGCAATTTCTCCTGAGTACACCGATATTTCATATGTGGTAGAAATCAATTGTTTGAGTGCACAGCAAGGCTCTGAAGGGAAGGAGCATCATTTGAATTTTTGAAAGCAAAATTGTCTAGAATCATTAGTGGATGCGATGTTGCATTTGGAGACCCCCTGAGGTGCCTAAACAATGGAGCTCCCCCACAACTGACCCCATTTTGGAAACTAGACCCCTCATGGAATTTATCTAGATGTTTAGTGAGCCCTTTGAACCCCTGGAAGCTTCACAAAAGTTTATAATGTTCAGCCGTGAAATATATATATATATATATATATATATATATATATATATATATATATATATATATATATATATATTGTTTTTACCACGAAATTGTTATTTCAACCAGGTAGCTTTTTTTTCACAAGGGTATCAGGAAAAAATGAAAATGCACCATAAAACGTATTGTGCAATTTCTCCTGAGTACACAGATACCTCATATGTGGTGGAAAGTAATTGTTTGGGCGCACGGCGGGACTCAGAAGAGAAGGAGTGCCATTTCACAGCAAAAATGGTTGGAATTATTAGCGAACGCCATGTTGCATTTGGAGACCCCCTGAGGTGCCTAAACAATGGAGCTCCCCCACAAGTGACCACAAACTAGACCCCCCATGGCATAAATCTAGATGGGTAATGAGCACTTTGAACCCTCACGTGCTTCATACATTGAGTCATAAAAACAAAAAAGTACTTTTTTTTCCACAAAAATGTTATTTTAGGCTCAATTTTTTAATTTTTACAGGGGTAACAGAATAAAATGGACCGCAAAATTTGTTGGGCAATTTGTCCTGAGTACGCTGATACCTCATATGTGGCAGAAAACCACTGTTTGTGCGCACGGCAGAGCTCCAGAGGGAAGGAGCATCATTTGACTTTTTAGATGGAAAATTAGCTGGAATCGTTAGCCGCACCATGTTGCGTTTGGAGATCCCCCTGAGATGCCGAAACAGTGGAGCTCCACCACATGTGACCCCATTTTGGAAACTAGATCCCCCCCCATACAAAAAAATATTAGTTTGGCAAAATAAAAAATATGGACGTCCGTAAAAAAAAAAAATATGAGCGCCTGCAAGTGACACTTAAGCGGGCTTTAGACGCTACGACATCGCTAGCTGATGCTAGCGATGTCGAGTGTGATCGCACCCGCCCCCATCGTACGGCCGATATGTGGTGATCACTGCCGTAGCGAACATTATCGCTACAGCAGCGTCACACGCACATACCTGCTCTGCGACGTCGCTGTGACAGGCGAACTGCCTCCCTTCTAAGGGGGCGGTTCGTTCAGCGTCACAACGACGTCACAGCAGCGTCACTGAACCGCCGCCCAATAGAAAAGGAGGGGAGGAGATGAGCGGCCGGAACATGCCGCCCACCTCCTTCCTCCCTCCTTTTCCGGTGGACGCAGGTAAGGAGATGTTTGTTGTTCCAGCGGCGTCACACACAGCGATGTGTGCTGCCGCAGGAACAACAAACAACATTTGGAATTGGCGTTTGGAATTTTTTTGCCAGTACGCCGTTTACCAATCAGATTAATTGATTTTATATTTTGATAGATCCGCGCATATAGATCTCGCTGCCAGACTTTGGCAGCGAGATTTAAGAGGTTAAATGTTGCGAGTGGAAGCGATTCCACTCACAACATGCAGGCACACATGTCAGCTGTTGAAAACAGCTGATATGTGTGCCGACCGCCGCCGCCTGCCCGCGGCAGGGGGCGGGGCTTAACAGGACACGCTCCATGACGGATATATCCGTCCATAGTCGTGAAGGGTTTAAAAGATTGTGGTATGGCACAGCTCATATTTATCCTGTACTCTACGCTGAGCGCTTGCACTGAGATCATACGTGTTTTTGCTGCATCCAAACCGCTACAGTACAAGCACAATAGATGGATTTATAAAAAATCCTGACTCGCCCACCCCAGGGCTATGGGACACCCGGTGCCGGACCGGACTAGTCCGGTGGTAGTCAGTGGTGGCTGGGCCCGGCTCCGTGGCCCTGGTGGGTGTCAGTTGAATATGTGGCTTGAATTAAAGTTTGTGTTCGTGACGCCACCTGTGGTATGCGGCTACTAAGCCGCCGCTGCTGTGTGAGGCCTCCGGGATGATGTTATGGCAGCAATGGTAGTACTGCTCCCCACAGGTGGAGCAATGCCCGGGGCACGGTTGGTGCTTGTGGAAGTCTATGGTGCTGCGTGACTAACACGGTGCAGGGCCGACCAGCAATGAAAGAAACAGGCACAAACAGTAGTCTCTTTACCTTCTCCTCTTTTACTCGGCAGAAACTTAGTCCAGGGAGACCGTCACAGATGGTAAAGATGATCCGGCCGGCCTGGAAGTGCCTGGGGTGATCTTTGGCCAGTTGAGTATGAGGCCTACTCCTTAATCTTTCTCTGCTGTGTTAGGACACTGCACTTTGGGTTTGCAGTTGCCCTCTTGCTGCTGGGACTTGTTGTTCGTCCCCTTTTCTGTGTGGTAGACTGCGCAGGCCCTCTCTGGTGCTTCTCTGCTGGAGTCTACACCGGGCCCTTGGGATGCAGCTGTACCTTCAGATTGCTTCTGGGACAGGGGGCTTACAGCTCTCCTGCCCTCCGGATTCAGCTACCAGGGATGGATTTTATGCCCTGGCAACTACAGACTCCGATGTCCGAGTCCCTGCTGTGCCTCTCTGCTCCCCTTGCTTCACTGGGCCAAGCTATCCCAGCTCTAGGCCCCAGTTTACAAGGCAGCACTACTCTGCGTCTGCACTCTTTCACTCCTGTCTCCAGACTAACTACCACTTCCTCCTTCCAGCCAGACTTAAGGAATGCTCCCTGAAGTTCCAGGTTCAGAGCTCCCCCTGCTGGCCGGAGGGAGAACTGTGTTGAGTGTTAACTTACTGGCCAATAGATCTCCCAATTACCTCCAGGCTCAGCATTAACCCTTTTGGGAGGGCAATGCTGTTGTGGCGACCAGGTCCTGGGGCGCCACACTCCCCCTTAGTTAAATTCAGTACTCCCGGACTGTAGAAACAAACATGACATGTTAGAACATTTCATCCCATTATGGGAGGCGCAAATACTTTAACGTTACAACCTTAAACATTACTATAAGAGTCCAGTGTGGCTCCCTGCCGGGTGTCCATTACACTGCTCCATGGGGGACCCGCCGCGTTCAAACCCCCAACGTAGGCTCTGGGCGTGCGTCAGAGCATTGATGACCCCACTCTATGCACGCCGGACGGGTTTTTCTTCAGGGGTGTTGAGCACACTGGTGCTAACTATGAACAATTTAGGTGTTGGCCACCCATAGTCCAGTGGCCCAATTGTCCATTTTCGCAATCAAAGAAAAAGAAAACATTTTGTACACAACATGACAGACATTTTGCATAACTATTTACATTCTAATAAGTACTCTTTCCCTTATACAGTTGACTCCCTATACCTTAGAGGGGGTTGTCCCCGAGTGCTGCGCTGGGACCTACGTAGCTCTGGTGTTTGCCCCTGACTACGTGGTGCGTCTTCTATCTCAGCACTACAGGTGGGCCTAACCCCCATAGGTAAGCGTGATGGTTGCCTTTGTGATCTAAGAGTCGCCAAGGGTATGACAGGTTCACCACTGACAGGGGGTTGATCCTCCTGTTCCACTGCTGGCGTGTCATCTCGTGCTGGAGCGGACGATTCTTTAGGTGGATCCGGAACCTTTTCCGTTTCTGGCTCGACCAACTGCGGAAACGTCAAAACTGGTACCACTATGGCATTGTTTATTCGGGTCCAAGTTTTGGGGAACTTTCCAAGGATGGTTTGAATCATCTCCCCTTCTTTCTCTTGACTTTGGGGACTTCCTTGTACTCCTTCCATTTCTCTTTGGATTCTGCACCGTTCAGGGCACGCTTTCAGGCGGTCTCGGGAAATTGCTTGATAGGTCTTGCCTTCATCTTTGCTTATGAGGCATACCTTACTATTGTCAAAGTTGGAGGGGATAATGGTGTAGGGCTCGCTTTCCCACTGATCATCCAATTTATGCGCCTTCCGCTTCTTCTTGAGGACTTGTTCTCCAGGTGCTAAGGGAGTTGCTGGGGCTGTTTGATTGTAATGCTGTTCTTGTCTCGTTCTTGCTTGAGACAGGCTCCTCTCTACGCACTCCTGGACCTTACGGTACCGCTGCTGCCGTTCAGTATCCCAATCCTCTATTTCTTGAACCGCCTCAGGCGACACAGTCCCCATCTCAAAGTCTACAGGCAACTTGCCTGGTCTGGCTCGCATCAGGTAAGCGGGGCTGCAGTTGGTCGAATTCACTGGGATGTGGTTGTACAGGTCTACCAGATCTGGCAACTTTTCTGGCCATTGGTTCCTTTCCTCCAGCGGTAGGGTCTTCAGCATATCAATAACCACATGGTTCATTTTCTCGCACAGTCCATTGGTTTGGGGGTGGTACGGTGTGGTTCGGATTTTCTTACAACCGTACATGTTACAGAACTCTTGGAACACTTCAGCCTCGAATGCAGGACCCTGATCAGTCAGTACCCTTTCCGGATAGCCGTGAGGTCGGCAAAAGGATGCCTGGAACGCTCTAGCTGCTGTCCTGGCTGTCTGGTCCTTCACAGGCACTACTACCAGGAAACGAGAGTAATGGTCCACAATGGTGAGGGCGTACACATAGCCTGACCGGCTTGGTGTTAACTTCACGTGGTCCAGGGCCACCAACTCCAGAGGCTGCTTTGTGACAATTGGCTGCAAGGGAGACCTTTGGCTGGCATCGTCTTTCCGCCTCAGGTTACACGGGCCACAGTCTCGGCACCACTTCTCGATCATCTTTCTCATGTGCACCCAATAGAACCGATCACGGAGTAGGGCCTCCAACTTCTTCCACCCGAAGTGTCCTGCGTTATCATGATACGCTGCTAGGACCATTGGAGCATCTCTCTGCGGAACCACTATCTGCCAGACAAGTTCATTTGTTCGATAGTTGACATATCTCTTGCAGAGCTTGCCTTGGTAGGTGAACAGTCGTCCCCTCTCCTTCCACAGCTGCTGGGCTTCCTCTGGAGCGTCTGGGCCAAGATGGGTCTCAGCTTGCGCTAGCTTCTCTTTGACCAATCGCACGGCCGGGTCACCGTTCTGTGTTTCTTCCCAATTATGGTGGAGTAAGGGGTTGACCGAGACCCCGTGCTGGCTTGAGCGCTTCACTCCCACAGCATGCTCACACTGGGACACACCTTGGTGATGGAAAGCCGGTAACTCTATCTCTTCGAGTTCATCCATGTCTTCTCCAGACTCGGGCAAGTTAGGCATTCTGGACAGCGCATCAGCATTGTTATTCTTCTTGCCAGCCCGATACTTGATGGTAAAGTCAAAGTTAGACAGCCGGGCCATCCATCGCTGTTCCATCGCACCTAACTTGGCTGTTGCCAGGTGTGTCAACGGATTGTTGTCCGTGAAGATGGTGAACTTGGCCGATGCCAGATAGTGCTTGAAGCGTTCAGTCACTGCCCAAACAATAGCAAGGAACTCCAGCTTGAAGGAACTGTAGTTTTCTGGATTCCTCTCTGTGGGCCGAAGCTTCCTACTGGCGTACGCTATCACCCTCTCTCTGCCTCCCTGTACCTGGGACAGAACTGCTCCCAGTCCCACGTTGCTGGCGTCTGTATACAGTACAAACGGTTGGCTGTAGTCAGGGTAGGCCAGAATTTCTTCTCCCGTGAGAGCCCCTTTCAGCCGGACAAAGGATGTTTCCAGTTGGCTGCTCCATTCAAATGGAGGGCTCTGCTTCTTAGCCTGCTTTGGCTGGCCCACCAGGAGATCTTGAAGGGGTGCTGCTATCTTGGTGAAACCATCAATGAACCTTCGGTAGTAGCCCACCAGTCCAAGGAACTGCCGCACCTCCTTCACTGTGGTGGGTCTTGGCCAGTCCTTGATTACAGTGACTTTCTCCGGATCAGGTGCCACACCTTCTGCGCTGACCACATGACCCAGGTACTGTACCTTTGGCTTCAAGAGGTGACATTTGGACGGCTTGATCTTCAGGCCATATTTCGACAAGGATTCAAACACTTCTGCTAAGTGCTTCAGGTGGTCCTCATAAGTCTTGGAGTAGACTATTACGTCATCCAGGTACAACAGCACGGTTTCAAAGTTGTGGTGGCCCAAGCAGCACTCCATCAACCTTTGGAATGTCCCTGGGGCGTTGCAGAGCCCGAATGGCATACAGTTGAACTCACAGAGGCCCATTGGTGTCGTGAATGCAGTCTTCTCCTTGTCCGCCTCTGCCACGGGAACCTGCCAATACCCACTGGTGAGATCCAAGGTGGAGAAATAGTTAGCTGACTTTAAGGCTGTTAGTGACTCCTCTATTCTGGGCAGTGGATAAGCATCTTTATGTGTAATGCGGTTAATTTGCCTGTAATCTACACACATTCTCATTGTACCATCTTTTTTCTTTACGAGCACTAGTGGAGCTGCCCAGGGGCTACAACTATCTCTGATAACCCCAGCCTCCTTCATTTCCCGTAACATTTCCTTGGCACACTGATACTGTGCGGGGGGGTACAGGGCGGTATCTCTCTTTAATGGGATGATGATCACCCGTGGGGATTTGATGTTTAACCCCTTTCACCTGCCCAAAATCTAGGGGGTGTTTGCTGAAGACCCGCTCGTACTCCTGTACCACCCGGTAAACCCCATGCTTTTGGTGCGAGGGGGTGGAGTCGGTGCCTACATGTAATTTTTGGCACCAGTCTTCCGGCTGCCCCTTGGAGCCATTGTCTTCCGCCTGGTCGGACGGGATCAAGGGTTCCACTGCTTTAATGGTATTGTTACTGACAGTGTACAGTTTTGCTACAGTGGCGTACCGGGGCAATTTGGCCTCCTCCTCCCCACAATTCAGGACACGGACGGGCACTCTCCCCTTGCGGACGTCCGCTACCCCTCTGGCTATCAGGACTCCAGGCCTACTGTCTGAATACACTGGTTCTACCAAGGCATGGTAATCCTGACCCTTGAGGCCTATTGCTGCCCGACACCATATCAACATTTCACTTCTTGGGGGTATTACAATGGGGAGGGGGTCACTTACCCTCACACTGCCAATTTCTCCTCCGGCCAGCTCTACCTGCTGCCTCCTCACCAGGGCTCTGATCTCCCTCTGTAGGGCACGCTGCTGCCCGGAGCTGGCACCTTCAGACGCCTGTTGCAACAAAATTATCACTTCGGCAATACAATTTTCTATCACATTTGTACCAATGGTTAGCAGTGGGTCAGATTCTTTGCGATCAATATCTACAATTATCATCCCCTGACATGGCAATTCCACCCGCCCCACTTTAATGGTTACTTCTTTGTACCCAATTTGAGGCAAGGGCTGACCATTACTGGCCACAATCGTTAAATCATCATCTGGGCCATGGTCAATGTCTGAATCAGCCCAATATCTTTTGTACAGTTTGTGGGGGATGGTTGTTACCTGGGACCCCGTATCCAGGAGGGCATTCAAAGGGATCCCATCCAGCACAATGGGAAGGACCGGGCGTCCTCCCACATACTTGCTGCGGCTGGGGTTTGAGCCGGGCTTCCTCACACCTGGGGGTTGGCTCCTGGCCCCAGGCTCGGCCCGTTTAAAGGACAGCGTCGTGCAATGTGGCCCGCCTGGTTGCAGTGGCGGCAGATCGGTTGTCCTGTTGAATCATACCGGTCTGTGTCTCTGCCTCGGGTCGGCGGAATCCTCCTCTGTCGCATCCATGGGACGTCTTCTGGGCTGGAGGCCAACTCGATTTTTGCAGGCGAGGGGGTCATTTGTAGAGACTGCACGGTCTTGGCAAGGGCAGCCACAGTCTTGGTCAGCTCCTGGAACTGCTGTCTGAGCTCTGCAGTGGGATCCTTATCCAGGGACTGCGCCTCAGCCCCTGCAGTGGCTCGTGTTGCAGGCACCACCCCGGGGTACGTGATAGCAAGAGGCCGGAGGGGTACTGGGTCATTCGGTGTAGATTCTCTCAGTACCCTGATGGCCTGGTCCTTAAACTTGGCAAAGTCCAGAGCAGGGTTCTGCAGGACCATGATACGCAGCTGGGTCCTGTGGGCATCTGACAGGAGCCCCTCTATGAACTGCTCAGTTAGGAGTTTGTCTTCTTCACGTACACTCTCTGGGTCCACCTGTTTAACTGCTTTCAGGGCCTCCTGCAAGTTTAAGGCATAGTCCCTTATGCTGTCTGTGGCCCGTTGCTTGCACCCAAAGAATCTCATCTTTATCTCTGCTGCGGTGCGGGTGTCAAAAGTACTCTTTAGCTTGGCCAGTATCTGGGCTGCTGTCCCTTTATCTGTATCAGGCCAGGACTTCGCTTCACGCTGGGCTGCGCCGGCTAGCTGTCCCATTACTATGCCCACCTTCTGGCTCTCAGTCAGAGGATACACCCGGAACAAGCTGTGCAGGCTTTCTCTGAAGTCACTCAAGGTATGGGACTCCCCGGAGTACTGCGGCAGCCATTCTGCTCCTGGTATGTACGGCATGGTGATCGGCATTACCGGCGCTACAGTGGGGGCTGGGGCGACGGCGACTGGGACTACTTCGGCCGGTGCTGCGGCGCCCTGGGCGATGGCAGCCACCTGCTCTCCCTCGGAGTCGGACATCTTCCTCCCCCTTAGTGAACCTTACCAGGCTCCGTTCACTTTTCAAATTTTCTTCCGGGTCGCGCGGGGTTAACAGCGCTCTGCTCTGATGGCGCGCTCCCTTCGCGCTCTTTGTCAGGCACGCCCCCCTTCTTCCTGTGCTCGGCGCGGCTAATGGCGGCGGCAATTTACAACCAGTACACAGTCTTTTACACAGTTCTTCAGGCGCACAGTACCCGGTGTGACCGGGCACGAAATCCTGTTCGTGACGCCAAAGTTGACTCGCCCACCCCAGGGCTATGGGACACCCGGTGCCGGACCGGACTAGTCCGGTGGTAGTCAGTGGTGGCTGGGCCCGGCTCCGTGGCCCTGGTGGGTGTCAGTTGAATATGTGGCTTGAATTAAAGTTTGTGTTCGTGACGCCACCTGTGGTATGCGGCTACTAAGCCGCCGCTGCTGTGTGAGGCCTCCGGGATGATGTTATGGCAGCAATGGTAGTACTGCTCCCCACAGGTGGAGCAATGCCCGGGGCACGGTTGGTGCTTGTGGAAGTCTATGGTGCTGCGTGACTAACACGGTGCAGGGCCGACCAGCAATGAAAGAAACAGGCACAAACAGTAGTCTCTTTACCTTCTCCTCTTTTACTCGGCAGAAACTTAGTCCAGGGAGACCGTCACAGATGGTAAAGATGATCCGGCCGGCCTGGAAGTGCCTGGGGTGATCTTTGGCCAGTTGAGTATGAGGCCTACTCCTTAATCTTTCTCTGCTGTGTTAGGACACTGCACTTTGGGTTTGCAGTTGCCCTCTTGCTGCTGGGACTTGTTGTTCGTCCCCTTTTCTGTGTGGTAGACTGCGCAGGCCCTCTCTGGTGCTTCTCTGCTGGAGTCTACACCGGGCCCTTGGGATGCAGCTGTACCTTCAGATTGCTTCTGGGACAGGGGGCTTACAGCTCTCCTGCCCTCCGGATTCAGCTACCAGGGATGGATTTTATGCCCTGGCAACTACAGACTCCGATGTCCGAGTCCCTGCTGTGCCTCTCTGCTCCCCTTGCTTCACTGGGCCAAGCTATCCCAGCTCTAGGCCCCAGTTTACAAGGCAGCACTACTCTGCGTCTGCACTCTTTCACTCCTGTCTCCAGACTAACTACCACTTCCTCCTTCCAGCCAGACTTAAGGAATGCTCCCTGAAGTTCCAGGTTCAGAGCTCCCCCTGCTGGCCGGAGGGAGAACTGTGTTGAGTGTTAACTTACTGGCCAATAGATCTCCCAATTACCTCCAGGCTCAGCATTAACCCTTTTGGGAGGGCAATGCTGTTGTGGCGACCAGGTCCTGGGGCGCCACAATCCCATGCCCTCTGTTTTCTCCGCCGCATAAGCGGCTTCTTTAGATGCAACATGTCAATTACTGCTGCGGAGACGCGAGTGTCCTCTGCTGGGAAAACAGACCAAAATTCCACAGCGCCCCAATCCCTGATCATGGGCATGTGCAGCTGCAGTATTCTGCAGAGAACAGTTGCGTCTCTGCAGGGGAAGACACGCTGCGTCCTGGCGGATCGTGGGCACGTACTCTACAGTATATCTCTGAAAAACATGATTCAAAGTTCCCAATGGAAAATTCACTGTAATGGGGGAGTCACTTTGACCTCACGTCTGGCCTGTGGTTCAGCGGTGTTCATCTTTTTACGCCTGCTTTTAGACGTGCACAAAAGTGAGGTCATTAAGAGTTTTGTTCCCCTTTGAAAAGACACACATCGCCGAACAGAGGTCAAACGGAGTACAAAGTCACTGCTGCCTCATTATTGAATGGGTCCATTGCAAGTGTCACCTGAATCACGTAGTTCAAAGATGTAGATGTAAGTGCTCAGCATAGAGCACAAGATAACTGTGAACTGATCCAAAATGTTCTGCACCAAAATCGCCACCACACAGCATTAAACGTAAACCAACAAAAACACAAATCCCCACTCAGGTCCACTTCACTCAGTTAACAGAAATATAGGGGGCTTCCACATTACTGGTAGCAGAAAGCCTATCGAATAATGCTATGGCTCCACCCCTCAAAAAAGAAATCCAGCAAAATTTGTGCTCCCAAACCCAAATGCCCCCTCTCTTCTGAGCCCCGCAGTGTGCCTAAACCACAGTTAACGTCCAAATGTTTGGCATTGTTGTGAGGAAAGCCCATTTAAATATACAGGCTGCAGGTTTACAGAAGGACAAGCTGGACACAATGTATGCACTACAATGTACTGGGCACAACAGCTTATTTGCAATTTTCAATTCTGCAAGCTTCACTCTGTTTGACGCATAGTGTTCTAGGAAAATCTCTGCTCCAAAAATCAAATAGCGCTCCTCCCCTCCCAAGCCCTGTGGTGCAACCAAACAGTACTGTACAATCAGTAATGTGGGGTATTGCCACCTTCAGGAGAAATTGTGTAACACATGATGGTGCCTTTTTTTACCTATTCCCTTTATGAAAAAGTGGAAATCTGTGCTTAAAACAACATTTTAGTGGTAAAAATGTAATCAAATAGTAATAAATTTTGCGACACACCTATAGTGTAAATATGTTCACTGCACCCCTGGATCAATTCATTGAGGGCTGCAGTTTGTAAAATAGGGTCACTTGTGCGGGGTTTCAGCTGTTATGGCACCTCAGGGGCTCTGCCAATGAGAAATGGCACCCGCAAACCATTCCAAATAAATCTGCACTCAAATATGGCGCTTCTTCCCTTTTCACTTTGTACTGTGCCTCAAAAGTAGTTTTTGACCACATATGGAGTACTAGCGTACTAGGAGAAATTGCACAACAAATTGTATGGTTCATTATATCCTGTAAATTTGAAAAATTTGGCATTAATGCAACATTTTTTTGAGGTTAAAAGTGTATTTATTTATTTTCACAGCTCAACATTATAAAATTCTTTGAAGCCCCCGGGGCTCCAGGTGCTCACCAACCATCTAGATAAATTCCTTGAGATATTTAGTTTCCAAAATGGGGTCACTTGTGGAGGAGCTCCAATGTTTAGGCACAGCCGGGGCTCTCCAAACGTGATATGGCTGCCACTAACTATTTCAGACAATTTTGCAGTCAAATAGTGCTCCTTTCCTTCTGAGCCCTGCCATGCACTCAAATAGTTGATTTATACCACATATGAGGTACAGTATTAGCATACTCAGGAAAAATTGTATAGTAAATTTGATTGTGCATTTTTTTCTGATAAGTTTTTTTCACAAGGATATCTGTTGAAGTAACAATTTTTTTTACATCTCAATGTTATAAACTTCTGTGAAGCCCCCAGGGATTGAAAGTGCTCACCAAAAATCTAAATAAATTACTTGAGGGGTCTAGTTTCCAAAATGGGGTCACTTGTGGGGGAGCTCCCCTATTTAGGCACCTTAGGGGCTCCCCAAACACAAAATGGTGTCCGCTAATGATTCCAGCTAATTTTGCTTTCAAAAATTCAAATGGTGCATCTTCCCTTCTGAGCACCCAAACAGTTGATTTCCACTACATATGAGGTATCAGCGTACTTAGGAGAAATTGCACAACAATTTTTCTGGTGCATTTTTGCCTGATACCATTGTGAAAATGCAAAATGTTATGGTTAAAGTAACGCTTTTGTGGAAAAAAGTAACATTTTCATTTTTTGCTTCCACATTTCTTCGGTTCGGGTGAAACACCTAAAGGGTTAATAAACGTCTTGGATGTGGTTTTGAGCACTTTGGTTTGTGCGGTTTTTAGAATGGTGTCACTTTTGGGTATTTCAGTCATTTAGGCCTCTCAAAGTCACAAATGTGATGTGGTCCCTAAAAAAAAAAATTGGTTTTGTAAATTCTGTTTGAAAAATTTGAAATTGCTGATGAACTTTGAACCCTTCTAACTTTCTAACCCCCAAAAAAATATGTTTCAAAAATTCCACTGGTGTAGACATGAGAAATGTTATTTAGTAACTATTTTGTGTGACATATCTCTCCGATATATGGGCATAAGGCTACTTTCACACATCAGGTTTTTTCCATCAGGCACAATCCGGAAAAAAACGGGTAAAACGGATCCGGTACCGCATCCGTTTTATCCCCATAGATTTGCATTGTTACCGGATTGTGCCTGATGGCTTTGCGTTGCATCCGTTTTTTTTTCGGATGTGGCAAAATTAATTAAGGCTACTTTCACACATCCGGTTTGAGCACTGCGGCTCAATCCGGCTGTGAAACCTATGCAACGGATGCGGCGAAAACACCGCATGCTTTGCATAAGTTTTTACATGCGGCCCCTCCGTTTTTTTCCGGTTGCGGCACGCTACTGAGCATGCGCAGTTGAAGAAACCGCATGCGGCGGCCGGATGCGGTTTTTGCTGCATCCCGCGTCCATAGGGTGCGATGCGTTTTTTTTGCCGGAGCAAACAACGTGCCAGGGAACGTTCCATCCGGCCGCCGCATCGGCTAAATCTGCCGCATGCGACAAAAACCGGACGGGACGCAAACCCATGCGGCACAATGCGGCACCAATGCAAGTCAATGCTGGAAAAAACAAAACCCGCGGCAAAAAAAACAACGATTTTCTTTTTTCAGCAGAGCGCCGGATTGTGCCGTACTTCTACAACCGGATGTGTGAAAGTAGCCTAAAGCGGCGGCCGGAGGCGACGTATCTTGCAACGTTTTTTTGTCCGTCAAAAAAAACCGCATCGCGCCGCATTTTTCAATGCATGCCTATGGACGCGGCGCGATGTGGAAAAAAACGCATCCGACCGCTGCATGCGGTTTCTTCCACTGCGCATGCTCAGTAGCGTGCCACAACCAGAAAAAAACGGACGGGCCACATGTAAAAACTTATGCAAAGGATGCGGTGTTTTCGCCGCATCTGTTGCATAGGTTTCACAGCTGGATTGAGCCGCGCTGCTCAAACCGGATGTGTGAAAGTAGCCTAAGATTTCAAAGTTTGAAAATTGCAAAATTTGTGCCAAATTTCTGATATTTTCTTTATACAACCAATAATCCCCAATATTGTGAAAATCTTATTTTTATTCAAGTAGAAAAATTATTTATACATCACACCATTTGTGCATCATTACACAGATTACACAGATCAATTGCCTTACGCCAAACAGTTGGCAACCCCTGATCTTGAATATCAAGACCAGGGTTTACAATGAAATAATAAAGACAAATTGATACAATTTAAAAACATAAATCCAGTGACTGGTTCACACATGGACACAGATTGTAAGATCCAGACTTAACTTGGTGACTCCCCAATGACTGTATTGGCACTTTGGTGCTGACACTGCGGTCACAATCATGGATGTTCATCCAGGGGTATCCACATGGGGTATTGGAAATAGGTCCTTTAATCAATATCGTGAACCATCAGACATTTCCTATCATTAAGACGTCTCCACCTCGACGCGTTTCCCCACACGGACATGTGGTTCATCAGGAGGTTGTCAGATAGTAAAATAGGGGATATGCAGGTCCATGGCGCCACACGAACAGATCAGCAGCACTTCAGTCAATACTGTTTAGATATCATGCTCCCGTCCTCCAGGCGTCATCAAATTTCTGATATTTTCACAAATAAACGCAAAAAATATTGTCCTAAGTTTACCACTAAGGCTAAGTTCAGATTTCCGTTGTTTTGTATCAGTCACATGCGTCGCTTGACGCATGTGACTGATGCGCTGTTCAACGCTGTACAACGGATGACAAAGAACAGAATTCTTTGTCGGATTCCGTTGTGTGCGGGGGGCGGAGTTCGGGGGCAGAGCCGAGCGGGGGGCGGGGCCAGGCGCTGAGGATGTCAGTGGAAGTGCTGCGGTCTGCATGGCTGGGGACAGGTGAGTGTATCTGTGAGTGAGTGAGTGTGTGTATGTGCATGTATGTATGTATGTATGTATGTATGTATGTGTGTGCACATGCAAAGTGCGGGAGGGGGCGGAGCCGAGCGGGGGGCGGGGCCAGGCGCTGAGGATGTCAGTGGAAGTGCTGCGGTCTGCATGGCTGGGGACAGGTGAGTGTATCTGTGAGTGAGTGTGTGTATGTGCATGTATGTATGTATGTATGTATGTATGTATGTGTGTGCACATGCAAAGTGCGGGAGGGGGCGGAGCCGAGCGGGGGGCGGGGCCAGGCGCTGAGGATGTCAGTGGAAGTGCTGCGGTCTGCATGGCTGGGGACAGGTGAGTGTATCTGTGAGTGAGTGTGTGTATGTGCATGTATGTATGTATGTATGTGTGTATGTATGTATGTATGTATGTGTGTATGTATGTATGTATGTGTGTGCACATGCAAAGTGCGGGAGGGGGCGGAGCCGAGCGGGGGGCGGGGCCAGGCGCTGAGGATGTCAGTAGAAGTGCTGCGGTCTGCATGGCTGGGGACAGGTGAGTGTATGTGTGAGTGAGTGTGTGTATGTGCATGTATGTATGTATGTATGTGTGTGTGTGCACATGCAAAGTGCGGGAGGGGGCGGAGCCGAGCAGGGGGCGGGGCCAGACGAGGGTGTCAGTGGCAGTGCTTGTCTGCATGGCTGGGGACAGGTGTGTGTGTGTGTGTGTGTGTGTGTGTGTGTACATTCATGTGCGGAGTGCGGGAGGGGGCGGGGCCGAGCGGGGAAGTGTCGGCCTCCCTGCACACGTAACCAGCCTAAATATCGGGTAACAGCAAAGCACCCGATGTTTACCTTGGTTACCCGATATTTACCTTGGTTACGGGCCTACACCGCTTAGCGCTGGCTCCTTGCACCGTAACCAGGGTAAATATCGGGTAACCAACCAAAGCTGGTGACGTGTGCAGGGAGCCAGAGAGCATGCGCAGCGAAATCCGACGGATCTCGCTGCTCAAAAAAGTTACATGCTGCGTTCCCCCCGCCCGGCGGTCAGTCGTTCCACGACTGATCAGTCGGGCGGAGGGTGCAACGCAGCATCATCAGTCACAATCCGCTGCTCATACAAGTCTATGGGAGCAGCGGAATCCGCTAAACGGATTCCGCTGTTTACAAGAGCAGTGGATTGTGACTGATAGATTTTAGCGGAAATGTGAACTTAGCCTAATATGAAGTACAATTTGTTACAAAAAAAACAATCTCAGAATCACCGGGTTCCGTTGAAGCGTTCCAGAGTTATAACCTTTCAAAATGACTCTGGTCAGAATTGCAAAAAGTGGCCTGGTCAGGAAGGTGAAAACAGGCACAGTGGTAAAAGAGTTAACCTATTACCAACATTGGACATACTGGGTACGTTTTGTCTCATGTCGGTATAATCATGGCTGGCTGCTGCGGTGAGTCCCACATACGTCTGCGGATTTGTAAACAGACATGTGGCGCAGGTGGATTAGCGATCCACCTGTGCCTGTTAACTCCTTGGATCGTGCTGTCAAAATGTAAATGGCCGTAGGGGGTAACGTGCAAAACCCCAAAAGAAAAAAATGCCGGGGGTTAATGGTGCTTTCCAGAACTTTTTACAATTCCACCCAACGATAAAGATACCGCTAGTAGTTTTTCAAGAGAAAACACTGTCAAAGGGCTAAAAAAAAAAAAAAAAATCCACGTCTATGGAGCAGAAAATGCCAGAAAAACGGACGTCGCTTCTTTTAGGGTACTTTCACACATCCGGACTTTTGCTCTGCGGCACAATACGGCGTTCTGCAGAAAAACCGCAACCGGCTTTTGTAACGCCGATTGCGGTTTTTTTTGCATTGACTTACATTAGTGCCGCATTGTGCCGTAGGGGCTTGCGTTCGGTCCGGTTTTTGCCGCATGCGGCAGATTTAGCCGATGCGGCGGCCGGATCGAACGTACCCTGCAACGTTTTTTGCTCCGGCAAAAAACACCGCATCGCGCCGCATCCGGCCGCTGCGGCGCATTTTTCAATGCATCCCTATGGAGGCCGGATGCGGCGCGATGCGGAAAAAACCGCATCCGGTCGCCGCATGCGGTATTTTCCACTGCGCATGCTCAGTAGCATGCCGCAACCGGAAAAAACCGGACCGGCCGCATGTAAAAACTGATGCAAAGGATGCGGTGTTTTCACCGCATCCGTTGCATAGTTTTCACAGCCGGATTGAGCCGCAGGGCTCAAACCGGATGTGTGAAAGTAGCCTTAACTGTGTTGCGTCTTTGGAAACCTGACAAGGTTAAAATCCTGAACATATAGACAAGTTGTATGTGGAAACGCGTTTGTTCATTCTTTGGCGCGTTTTCTGGCTGCCGTATGCACATACCCTTTGGAAGAGATTGGGAAAACCGAAAGCGAAAAGGAAAAATGGCTGATGATGATGTGAGATACTTCCATTGCATTACCAGGCACACGTATCCAGTCAGGGACGCCCAGGATAATACAAACTGGACCTGGCAATGCCTGAATGCACATATGTTACCTCAGAAGACGCCGCACATGCTATATACCGCCATTCCCAGCACCCCTCCCCCTCCTGACAGGCTGAGCCGACTTTCCACACACGTATTTACTATCGCTATATTATTCCCACGAAGCGGAGCTGCTTCCCCACGATGACAGCAGACACGTCTGCCGCGCACTGAAGGGTTACAGCTGAGGGGAGGAGCGCCACAGTAAGGAAGAGTCCTCCGTCTGCTTCCTCCTCTGCCTCACTTGGCTGTCCACAGAGTTCCGGCTACACGGCGGACACGGGCGGCGGTGAATGTGTCCGGAGCAGCCATTGTGCTGCCTGCGCCTCCTACACTATGTGTGAAGGCATCATAGGCGCATAGGTTTGGCTGAAGGGAAGACTCCCGCCGAGCGGACACATTGCTACACATCCTGGGAGGAAGCATGGAGAGTAATAGTAATGGTGGCCCCCAGGGCAAGGCTCTGCGTGGGCGGGACATCGATATAATCCCACTACACCTGGACCAGAAGACGTCTCAGGAGGCGGAGGAGTCTCCTCCGGCATCTCCATTGCCTCCACCCATATTCCTCTATCCAGGAGCCAAGAAACAAAAGCAGCCAGTGAGGTCTTCCCCTGTTAACCCTGGAGGAGCAGGGGTCCAGCAGGAGTGCAGCCGGCCCTCTCCCACCTCCTCCATGTCCTCCTCGTCCTCTCAGCAGGGGTATCCGGAGCCCACCTCTCCCGGATCTGGGGGGCTTTCTCCTACATCATCCCTTCAGCTTATGATGCTGATGATGAACTACAGTGGATGCGGCACTGGAAGCACCAGCAATGCTGACAAAGTCCAAAAAAGTGAGTAGAGATGAAGGGGTCTTTAAACTTTAGAACTATGATGGCGCATTATAAAATATAAGGTATTTTTACCCTGAAACCTGCCCCCTGTTCTAATGCTGTTGTCCTGTGGCCACCTGCCAATCAGAGATCTCATCACTCAGGGCACCGATGTCCTGACTACCCGCTAATCAGAGGCCTCATCACTCAGGGCACCGATGTCCTGACTACCCGCCAATCAGAGGCCTCATCACTCAGGGCACCGATGTCCTGACTACCCGCCAATCAGAGGCCTCATCACTCAGGGCACTGATGTCCTGACTACCCGCCAATCAGAGGCCTCATCACTCAGGGCACTGATGTCCTGACTACCCGCCAATCAGAGGCCTCATCACTCAGGGCACCGATGTCCTGACTACCCGCCAATCAGAGGCCTCATCACTCAGGGCACCGATGTCCTGACTACCCGCCAATCAGAGGCCTCATCACTCAGGGCACTGATGTCCTGACTACCCGCCAATCAGAGGCCTCATCACTCAGGGCACCGATGTCCTGACTACCCGCCAATCAGAGGCCTCATCACTCAGGGCACCGATGTCCTGACTACCCGCCAATCAGAGGCATCATCACTCAGGGCACTGATGTCCTGACTACCTGCCAATCAGAGGGCTCGTTGTTTAGGTTGCTGACGAGTGTGATGTCTTCTCCAGTACAGGTAGAAGTGGTCGGTTGGAGAACTAGAGTTGGAGTGGTGGATTCTGGCATAAGAATTTGTTTTATAGGCATTAGTGATGAGCGAGCACTATCGTGCCCGGTACTCATTAAGAGCAGTTGGACACTCGGATGGGTGCGCCTTGAGTACCTGAGTATAATGAAGGTAATGGGGAACTCAAGCATTTTTCCAGGAAAAACTTGCAAAATAGTGCTCGAGTCCTCCATTAACTTCCATTATACTCTGTACTTGAGTTGTGCCCATCCAAGCCTCCAACTGCTCTTAATGAGTACCAGGAACGATAGTGCTCGCTCATCACTAATGATTTTAAGGCCAGTTTCTGACGTCCGTGTTTTAATGAGGTACAATCCACACGCATGGTTATGGTCATGTGTGTCACATGTGTGGTGACATCTGTGTTTGCATACGTGTGACAGGTACCGGAGAAAACATGGGTGTTTGAAATAAAAAGATGTTCTATATTCACCTGTATCCAGCGCTGTTTTCTTCGTCTCTGCTGCCTCCCGCTTCTGACCGCCGCTCATTATACTCATAGAATATTCACTGCTCTGAGGAGCTGGAAGCAGGAGCATGGCGGGGACCGCGCTGGGTACAGCACCGCCGAGGACAGCATCGCCAGTGACAGGTGAGTATCCAGAAAGCAGTGTGTGTGCAGTGACGTCCCGGAAGTCATTGCAGTTCCCAATGAACTCTGATGACATCCTGATAACTCCCCTGCGACACCCGGGCTACAGCAAGTATCAGGACGGTGACTTCACAGGTTCATCAGAGTTCATTGGGAACTCTGATGACCTTCTGGACGTCACTGCACACACACACACTGCTTGCTGAATACTCACATGTCACCGGCGATGGCAATGCTGTCCTTCGGGATGCTGTCTCTGGCGCTGTCGCCGCGATGCTCCGGCTTCCAGCTCCTCAGTGGAGTGAATATTCAGTGAGTATAATGAGCGGGGGCCAGGAGCGGCAGACAGCATCACTGGATACAGGTGAATATAGACAATCTTTTTATTTAAATGACCCGTGTTTTCTCCGGTACGAATCACACGGATCACATCAGTGTGCGGATCCGTGTGACACCCGTGCTGCCAGAGAAAAAAAATTACATGTCTCTGTGTGCGTTCGGGGCCATGAGGGGTCACACGGTCTGTGTGAGTAACAGTATAGAATAACATGGGTACGTGTGGCATTTGTGTGAGGCCTCTGCCACACTCACGTGAATTTCACGCACGTGCCGAGAGACACGTATTTTCCCTGCGTGTTGCGTGCAGGTAAGTACGTGTCTCTGGTACGTGCGTGACACGTGTGTTCTACGTGTGCTATCCGCGATAGCACACGTAGAACCGGTAATTATTATACTCACCTGGTCCTTCCTGATGTCCGCGCTGCTGTCCGTGGTGCTGATCCTCGGTCTCCAGCCCTCCCGTCTCCCCGCTGCTGCTGCTGCCAGGCAGTGAAGTGAATATTCAATGAGAATAATGAGCGGCGGTCGGCAGCAAGAGGCAGCAGCGGCAGAGACAGGAGGGCTGGAGAAGGTGAGTTAATGTTTTGTTTTTTTTTCAATGACATGTGTGTTTTCTCCGGCGCGTGTCACACGGGACCGCATCCACACTACACCCGTGTGGTGCGGGTGCGGGCCGTGTGACACCCGTGCTGCCGGTGAAAAAACGGACATGTCAGCGCTTTCAAAAACGCACACACGTACAAACGCACACGGACACACTTTCCGTGTGGTTTTACGTGTGTGTGCCTGCTACAATAGGGTAGCATTGGTTAAAGTGTCTCCGTGCCGCCGGTACGTGTAAAAAATGACAAACACGTGCCGGCGGCACGGATGTGTGGCGCAGGCCTTAAAAACAGATGTCACACGTACCTGAAACACGGACGTCTGAAAGCGGCCTAAAACAAATTCTTATCCCGGAATCCACCACTCCAACTCTAGTTCTCCAACCGACCACCTCTACCCGTATTGGGGTAGACAGCTTTTTTAAGATCCACATTTATCATTTTGCATGATAGATATTTTATACATTTTCTTTCAGGATTAGGGTGACAGATCCAGAATGCTGCATGCGGTCCTTTCGTACACAGGGCATTCACTGTATGTAAAATAAGCAGCTGATTGGCGACACTGGCCATCTGTCCATGGTATCTAGGTGCTAAAGTAAAGTGGTCCTTTTGTGTCTCATTGTATAACAGATTTACAGTTTTTATGTTTAGCTTTAATCACAATGATATATTTCCCTTATCTTTATTTTTATGTAAGGACCTGCCAGTCACGTCAGGCTCTGCTTAATTCACCACCGGTCCTTTTATTACCTGTGAACAGCTCCATGGGTGTCAGACTCCAGGCCCGTGGGCCAAATTCGGCACACCCCACCATTTTATGTGGCCCACCAGCTTGGGTAGCTATTAAAAACTAGGAGATTTTCTCTGCCATCCATTATGTTCAGCAGGGAAAAAAGCACAGTCCGTGAGTCTTTTTTTCCTCTTTTTTTTTCTCGCCAGTGTGTGCACGTGTGCTAAAGAGTCTGCCATGCATAGTCCACTTGTATATGCTAGAATGTATGGGCTCCTGATAGGTGTGACGTCATTTGTCATGTGTTGTCTGTGTCAATTTTGGTCTGGAGCGCAGCGCGCCATTCAACGGGGTGGCTAGAACTCAGGAGAGATGTAACGTGTGATCTCCAGGCTATGTGCGCACGTTGCGTAATTACATGCAGTTACGCTTCGCTTTGTAGCGCAGCGTAACTGCATGCGTCCTGCGTCCCCTGCATAATCTATGGAGATTGTGCAGGTGCCGTGCGCACGTGGCGTTCACACTAGAAAAATGATTTTTCTTAAGAAATTTCTTAAGAGTGCACCTGTGTGAAAAAACGCACCAAAAACGCACCTGCGTTTTCGGTGCGTTTTTGGTGCGTTTTCGGTGCGTTTTTACCGCTGGTTGCTCCCTGCGTTATTGTGCCAATTATCTATGGCAAAAAACGCAGTTAGCTGCAGAAAAGAAGTGACATGCTCATTCTTTTTCTTAAGAAAATCTACTGAAAGAATTTTCTTAAGAAAAAAACGCAGTGTGTGCACAGCTAATTTTTTTTTGCCATAGGTTTTGCTGGGGAATGTCTGCAGAAAGGTTACAAGAATTTCTCAAGAAATTTCTGCAGCAAAAACGGACCCAAAACGCAGGTAAAAAACGCAGTGTGTGAACATAGCCTTAGAGTGCAGCGCTTCGGCTACTGCCAGAAGCGCGCGTTCTTCAATCACTTCATCAATGAGAAGCTGCAGGTGAAACGGTGTTGAGATTTGGGGGGGTCTATTCTGCTGTGGGTATGCCTGTGGTGGGTTTTTGGAGGGTCTATAATCCTGGGGGGAGTTTCCTGTAGGGAGATTTGGGGGGCTATAATGTGGGGGGACGCCTGTGGTGGGTATTTGGTGGTAGACAATGCTGGGGATGCCTGTGTTGGTATTTTGTGGGTCGATAATGCCATTGCTCTGCCTATGATGGAACCTTGAGGGTCTATGAGGCCTGTGGTGCAATTTGGAGTGGAGCATTTTAGGGGGTGTACGATTCTGGTGGAACGCCTGTGGTGCAAAGCTCAAGGATCACTGTGATGGGATATTTTTAGGTGTATAATACTGTAGGTAGGTGGGAGATTGTGGTGGGATTTACTCCTCAGGGACAACGCCCATAGCCCTACAGTGCTTGGATAGCCCTTCTACCCTAACCCTTCTCCCTAGGCACAGCTGTCGTACAGCCCTTCTACACAGGGACAGCTTTTATAGCCACTGGCCAGTTTATGCATTGCTGTCCATTCTCGTAATGTGTTTCATGGAAATATGCATGATCCCTTATAATTACAAGTGGCCCTTTCAAGGCAGCCATAATGCTGATGTGTTCTCTGTGAAGATAAGTAAGTCTAGCTCAGGGGTGTCAAGCACCAAAGATGTGAACTTGTTGGCCGATCCCATGAAGTTAGTGGGTTTGGTTAACCATAATTTCAGTGTCTGGGATTGTACTGAGAATGATACATTTATGCCATGTACTTTACAGGCAGATAGACATTCCATTAACTGAATAGTATCAAGTAAAGTCACTCGGCAGGTTTTGTGGGTTTTTGTATGAATTATTATTTGGGCTACACCTTTTGACACCATTAACTCCCACGTTGTTTTTTTTGTTTTTGTTCTTTTTGGCGTATGTGCATAAAACAGTACATTTTTCATCAGTGTGCTGGATCTGATTCTGATCAGTTTTGGCCTTTTGTCCATTTTTACAATCTTTGTGGCATCTGTTTTGCTGTTGTAGAGGGAAAAAAAATGAAGATTTAGTTTTTCGCCACTCCAGCCCAGCTTCACCCACTTCTAGAAAACAGGCGCATGTATCTGAATGTCTATAGCGTCTGTTACAGCATCATACAGTTCAAGGATGGTACAGTGGAACCTCAGTTTACAAGTAACTTGGTGTGCGAGTATTTCGCTATATGAGCAAAGCTTGCTGTAAATTTGTAACTCAGTTTACGAGCAAGCTTTGCTGTACTAGCAAATACATCGCACACACTTCCATTTCCGTACTTTCACCGCGCTCTGACCCGCTCTTGAAGTCTGCACAAACATGCGCGCACACACACACATTATGCTCACCTTACCTTCCGTTCCCTCGCCGGCCTCCTGGTTCTTGTAGTCCGCCGGTACAGGATATGTATCCGATACAATATGCGACGATGGAGGAACTTCCGCTGTTATCCGCTACTCAAAGGCAGTACGCTGGCCAACCTGAGGCAAGCGGCTCATGCCTTTGACGTCAGCGCACTGGCATCGGTCGCGATGGTTACCCGATACACATCCTGTACCGGCGGACTACAAGAACCAGGAGGCTGGCGACTGAACAGAAGTGTGTGTGTGTGTGTGTGTGTGTGTGTGTGTGTGTTGGCACAATAGGGGACCAGGATGGGACATTGAACAAGTTGTGGAACGAATCATCTGCATTCCAATGATTTTCTATGGGAAATCTTGCTTTGCTAGACGAGTAACTTGGTTAACAAGCACACTCCCAAAACGGATTGTTCTCGTAAACCAAAGTTCCTCTGTATATGAAACGCGTCTTGATGAAGCTGGCCTTATGTTATTTTTAGATCTACAGCACACAAAAAAAGACTTGTATATAAAAAGTCCCATACAACCTGTTCCTATAATATTGTATCTGTGAAAAACAGAGCACACGGGAAAAAATGGACTTCTCAATGAGTCCTGAATATGTAATATTTGTATGCCATCGTGATGAATAGTACAATTACAGTGCCTACACGTAGTATTCAACCCCCTGCAGATTTAGCAGGTTTGATAAGATGCAAATAAGTTAGAGCCTGCAAACAATGGTGGTGGCAGCATCATGCTGTGGGGCTGTTTCTCAGCCAAGGGGCTTGGCCATCTGGTCCGCATCCATGGGAAGATGGATAGCACGGCCTACCTGGAGATTTTGGCCAAGAACCTCCGCTCCTCCATCAAGGATCTTAAGATGGGTCGTCATTTCATCTTCCAACAAGACAACGACCCAAAGCACACAGCCAAGAAAACCAAGGCCTGGTTTAAGAGGGAAAAAATCAAGGTGTTGCAGTGGCCTAGTCAGTCTCCTGACCTTAACCCAATTGAAAACTTGTGGAAGGAGCTCAAGATTAAAGTCCACATGAGACACCCAAAGAACCTAGATAACTTGGAGAAGATCTGCATGGAGGAGTGGGCCAAGATAACTCCAGAGACCTGTGCCAGCCTGATCAGGTCTTATAAAAGACGATTATTAGCTGTAATTGCAAACAAGGGTTATTCCACAAAATATTAAACCTAGGGGTTGAATAATAATTGACCCACACTTTTATGTTGAAAATGTATTAAAATTTAACTGAGCAACATAACTTGTTGGTTTGTAAGATTTATGCATCTGTTAATAAATCCTGCTCTTGTTTGAAGTTTGCAGGCTCTAACTTATTTGCATCTTATCAAACCTGCTAAATCTGCAGGGGGTTGAATACTACTTGTAGGCACTGTATATATGTATTTATGCATGTGTGTGTAATATGTGTGTGTGTGTGTGTGTGTGTACCGTATATGTGGGGGGTTTTGTAATAAGATTGAAGTATAAACCACACATGTCATGTGTTGCCTGCAGTTCTGAGTGTGCCTTGTCAGGACCTCCATTTATGTAATGAATACAACTATTGATTAGATGCTGCCATAGTAATATATTTTATTCGCTTTCTCCTTTGCATGTTTTATAGGCCTCATGAGTCTTTTTGGATGAGAGGAGGTGTTTATGGTGGTTTGTTGGAAGTAATACTGATATCTGTTCTCTTTAGTCTTTTCGTTTCAGTATAATTATTCAAAACCAACACAAGCTCATGATTAAATTGAATTACTCCATTGAATGTTAGGTGGAAAAATGATGTACTGATTTAATGGCATTCCCCCCCCCACCCCCCTCCCAACAAGAATTTAGAAATTTTATATGCAAGTCAGTATTGTTTGTTGAAGATAGATTACATGTTTGTAAATTTATTTATTTATTTATTTTTTTACCCGATCAGGGTTAAAGACTAAAAGTGGGAACACCTATTCAAAGGGAACCTGTCAGGTGTAATATGAACCCAGCAGAACCATGAGCAGATCTGGGTACATATTGCTATTCCCTGCCTAACCGTCCCTGTATACTCTAGCATAGATAAAGAGATCTTTAGAAAGAGTATTTCTAAAGATCTTTTACCGTAATGAGCGAGGGGACTAGTCACCTGGGTGTTAGTTCCCTTGCCGGTCGCCTCCTGTGGGCGTGCTAACATGTTAATGAATGTGCAGCGTCACAGGATGATCTGACCTCTCCGCCACCATCGCGTCTGGGGGATTTCAGGTCATGTGAACTACTTCAGTTAGTAGCCAGGACGCGTACACCCGGCTTCATAGTTTGCATGACCCAAACTCCAAGGTCAAATGTGGCGCCCTTGACCCGGTCAGGCACCACTGAGTACTGCACCCATGCTGTGACAGTACTTCCAGGTAATCCTAAGGGCCAGAACTAGGTGTGTACGCACACACATAGCAATCAGGTCTCCCACACCTTTAGAGGGGACCCTTGGGTAGTCTCCAGAGGGGACTAGCTTTCAAATCTTATCAAGGGGTGGAGTGGAGAGGCTGGGAGCTAAAGTGCAGAGGTTGTCAGGAAAGGAGTGGAGCGAGCCAGTCTGGTAGTGGAGCACGGCGGTCGCTAGGGGATACGCACGTGGCCACTAGTCAGACCCTGCGCGGCGTAGTGACAGTTGGCGGGGGAGAACGGTCACCTGGTAGTCATAGTAAAGAGGTGCTCCTGGTGACTAGGCACGTTCGGGGACAGGTCCCTAGAGCAGACTCCAGTTTTAACTATCTGCTAATCCTGCCGGTAAGGAGAACTACAAGTACCTCACCAACCACAGAGTCCGAGCATCAGCAGCAATGCAGGGACCCATAATGAGACAGAGCTTGAAGCCATCTCACCTGGTCCACGCTGCCGGCAAACGGGCCAAACACAGGGGAGAAAACGCAGTTGCGACTCCCTGGATAGACCCCACGGTACTTCAAGTCAGGGGTTATCCGAACACAGAAGTGCTAGGAAGGCGAGCTAACAGGTTACCCTCAGACTGGTCCGAAGGAGCCCTGGTTCTTACCTGGTTAATCATAGCATCGCCCGGGTCAGCTCACCACAACACCACCTAAGTGAGTAAAAAGCAGTTAAAAGACTTTTGGACTGAGCCTGTTATTCCGGACCTGCTACTTTGCTCACCCGAGCCCCTGGGGCCTGCCTCACTCACGGGAGGCTACATCACCTGGCTGCAGACCCCATCGGCTCCAGACGCTCGTAAAATCTGCAGTGGCGGTCACCCATACCCCTGAACGCAAACAGTGAGTGGTGTCACGCCACATATACAAAACTGACAGTACCTGTTGCCATATTGAAGAAACCCCGGGGCGTCCCTGAAGAGGCTCAGCATCCCTGGGGCGACACACCTGTGCACTGAGCCAAAATCCCCCGTTGGACGCAATGGCAGCAGAGAGATGAGTGAGATCATCCTGTGACGCTGCGTATTCATTAAAGGGGTGGTCCACCCATTTTTTTTTTCCCCCCAATGATTTTCACTTATTATTGTCTGCATCTTCTTCAATAGCTTCTATTTCCATTTCTGGCACTGAGCGGCGCTATCCTGCACGCTCAGTGCCAGTCACATGACCGCCTGGAGCTGTGGCCGCCGGCATCCTCTGACGTCCCGGCATTTCCGGGCTCTCAAACAAGACGGGTACGTCACAGGATGCCGGCGCCACTCACAGTGACTGACAGGGCTGTGGGCGGTGACTACCGCACGTCACAGCCCAGCATTGAGGGGAGGAGCCGGAGAACTTTACTGTGGAGCGGTGAAGGCAGAGCGCGCGCTTACCAGCATTCAGCTGTGGCAGGTACGGGCTCCAGTCTGGAGTACAGGGGGGGTTTCCTCCACTGAAATCCCCCCTGTCACGCAAGTATCTGATCACACTGTCCACCCGCCCGCTCTGCTCAGCTGTCAGGAGAACGGGCGGTGTCGGCAGTGTGATCATATACTCCCCCCAGCAGCACAGCTGCATGGGACCAATCTGCTCCACTCTGTCACCTGCACTACAAGTTCCAGAGTGGAGACAGTGACATGCTCTGCTCTGACACATAGTGTGCTGCATGTCACTAATTGTCTCCACTCTGGGACTTGTAGTGCAGGTGACCGGATGATACATGTCACTGTCTCCACTCTGTGATTTCTGCTGCATACTACCAACTGTATACACTCTCACCTGCACAACAAGTCCCACAGTGGAGACAGTGACATGCAGCACACTATGTGTCAGAGCAGAGCATGTCACTGTCTCCACTATGGGACTTGTAGTGCAGGTGAGAGTGTTGGTACTATGCAGCAGAAATCACAGAGAGGGGCAGTTAGTGACATGTATCATCCGGTCACCTGCACTACAAGTCCCATAGTGGAGACAGATAGTGACATGCAGCACAGAAAGACCAAAGGATAAAAGCTCTATTACCATGATTAGGCAGTGCACACAGGAAGGAGGGGAGGGAACTGTTGTGGTGGAGATCTGAGGGGAGGGAACAGTCAGAATGGGTTGGGAGATAGATTGCTAGTTACTGCAAAGGATTATGGAAGTTGTAGTAACTGAACCCAGGAAGTTAAGAGAGAGATTAACTCCATCAGAGCTGGAGCCAGAAATGAAGATGTTATGCTAGACCATGATAAAAGATAATATTGGTAAAATAACGTGATAGATGTGTTTAGAGGCACATAATAGCAAGATTTATCAAAAAAAAAAAAACAGTTTTGGTAACTGGACAACTTCTTTAACCTTTCCAAGTGACTTGTGTCACCATCATGTGCTGACCTTTTTTTTTTTTTCTTTATACAGACTAGCATTGGCACTGGGTTATAAGAACGATCTTCCTTCCTTCTTCTTGGACCACCATGAGGAAAGTACAGCAATGTACAAGCACAATGCCACCTACCACCTTCCCCTTTTTTAATAGCCCCTAAGTATAGCATAAATAATAATATTTTTAATAATAATAATGAATAAAACCCCTGTATAACTAACTGATGGACTGGCACCATTCATCTGATTTCAGCATTGTGGCCCACAGTCACTGGTGAATATACCCTTGCGCTGCTGACTGCACTGTAATAGTTTGCTGTGTTGAATGGTGAATACACACAGTCCTAACTTAAAATGTCAAAGTATTTAAATGGATTCTGTCACCAGGTTTTTGCCACCTAATCTGAGAGCAGCATAACGTAGGGGCAGAGATCCTGATTCCAGCAGTGTCACTTACTGGGCTGCCTAGTGTAGTTTTGATAAAATCACTGTTTAATCCGCAGTAGATTACTATTAGAGGACTACTTGGCGTGCTGCCAGGTAGTCCACATCCAGCTTATTGAGCTCTGTATAACTGCTAGATCTGCAGCAGAGAAAACAGTGATTTTTATCAAAATGGCAACAAATGGCCCAGTAAGTGGCACATCGCTGGAATCAGGGTCTCTGTCTCTACATTATGCTGCCTTCAGATGAGGTAGCGAAACAGATTCCCATTAAATATTTAAGCATATCTTAATGGGTTAAAAGTAAGCATGTTTGAGTTTGACACTGTCCCTTGATTAGGAGAGCAACATTCACAATGCAATGTAAAGTGCCTATACATAGTAAAACAAAACAAGAAAAAATATCCGTCATTCCGATGCTGCTCTTAAATCCTTGTCTTCATTCCGTCACAGGGATGCATACAAAATACATGGCTGACTCAGTATACATATTGTGTGTGTGTGTGTGTGTGTGTGTGTGTGTGATATATATATATATATATTATAATGTGTGTGTATATAGATAATATTATACTATACACACAGTACATACCAAAGGTTTGGACACACCTTCTCATTCAAAGAGTTTTCTTTATTTTCATGGCTCTGAAAATTGCAGATTCACATTGCAGACATCCCAACTAAGAATTAACATATGTGGAATGAAGTACTTAACAAAAAAAAGTGTGAAACAACTGAAAATATGTCTTATATTCTAGGTTCTTCAAAGTAGCCACCTTTTTGCTTTGATTACTGCTTTACACACTCTTGGCATTCTCTTGAGCAAAAGGTGGCTACTTTGAAGAACTTAGAATAGAAGACATATTTTCAATTGTTTCACACTTTTTTGTTAAGTATTTAATTTATTTGGGGGAACAAAGTGTGTCTTATAATGCGAAAAATACGGTATTTCATTCCACATATGTTAATTTTATAGTTTTGATGCCTTCAATGTGAATCTACAATTTTCAGAGTCATGAAAATAAAGAAAACTCTGAGTGAGAAGGTGTGTCCAAACTTTTGGTGAGTGTGTGTGTGTACCATATTTTTTGCTTTATAAGACGCACTTTTTTCCCCCAAATTTTAGGGGCAGTAGGGAGTGCGTCTTATAATCCGAATATACGGATTATATACTGCAGGATCCAGGGGAGGTGGGGGCAGCTCTGGAGCGGTGCTGGGGGGGCTGGTGAGCTGGGGAAGGCTACAGCGGGAGATCTCCTGCTCCCGCTCATATAATATGCACTGCCTCTGTCAATCACTGTGGTGCTGAAACTGCACCGTGGTGATGGGCTGGGGGAGCGGCGCATATTATATCTGCCTGTGGTCCCCTTTGATCACACATGCCCCCCTGTTTTACATATGGCCCCCATGCTGCTGCTCATAGTAAAATAAAAAACTCTTTACTTACCTCCTCCTGTGTGTCTCCCCTGTCTCCCTCCTGCCGCTGTGATCATGCTCGCAGAGATGTGACTTTGCTGTACCGATCACATGACCGGCACCGAGAACCAGGGAGTGCAGAAGGAGCTCAACCGCACGGAGGGAGACACGAGGGAGGACAGCACTGGAGAAGGTAAGGAAAGAGTTTATTTTACTAAAATCAGCAGCCTGGGGGCCATATCTAACACAGGGTGATGTGTGCCAGCCACAGGGGGCCATGGGCAGCAATAGGGGCCGTGTGCCAGCCACAGGGGGCCATGGGCAGCACAAGGGGGCTATATTCAATATAAAGGGGCCATATCCAGATTAAGTGGGCTATGAGGGACATATACCCTATATGATTTGTTAGATGGACACTGCCATTATAAGACTGACCCCATTTATTAAAAAAAATTCTCTTTTCCTTCACCAAATTTGGGGGTGCATCTTATAATCAGGTGCGTCTTATAAAGCAAAAAATACGGTGTGTGTGTGTGTGTGTGTGTGTGTATGTACATAAGTGCTCCCACAATCCTTGAGTTTGCACTAAATATATCCTAGGCTGCCCCATATTTCTTTTTGGTCTCTTTCTGGTAAATGGACCTGTGGCCAGGCTCGGCACATGCACCAGATGCTTTCCACCACAAACACCAAACGTGACACAATGTGAGTTTTGTGGTAAATACAGTTTCCCAACATTCCCGTCTGCTTTTTTCCACTAAACCTCCTTGCTCCCCTACTGTTTCTATCAGACTGTCTGGTGTGATAGACCAGTACAGCGCTGTCATCTACCTGCTCCGGTCTGAGCTGTGCCTGCAGTCCAGAATTCACTATTTGCTGTGAGTGGATCCAGCTGCTGTCGCCCTGATGATGGTGCTGTATGCGTGCCATCTGCAGTGAAGTGTCTCCGCATCGGGCATGTCAGTGAGCTCAGCATTGTCCTTTTAGAAGGTTATTGAGTGTTTATGTAAATGGTTGTGGGTGAGTGGGTCACGCTATCCTCCCTTCTTCCTTACATGAGTGGGTGAGTCATAATGTTGTTTATCTCTATATTAAAGAATAATTTTTTATTTTTTTTTTATAGGCAAGCAGTCACATTTTGCGTCATATTTCTGTATTGTATTTCTCTGCCTTATTGGCTTCCATTGATCATTTATTTATGGGTATCTAAGTCTCTATGTAATAAGAAAAATGTGATGAAATGGCAGCGTCTGGGTTGTTTTTTATCTTCTGCTCAATCACGCTGCCCCTGTGAAGTCTCCTGTGTTTTTTTTTTTTTCCTCCGCATTGATTTTTAAAGTATTTTATGTCTTCTCTAAAAGGGCGGCTCACAAAGAGCCATCGCTGAACAGCTTTCCAGTCTGATCAATGCTTTCCATAAGGCATGTCTTAACACTGTTAAGGGTAACCCTAGCAAAAAGTTGTGTGGCATGTTATACCCACCTACATGGCCATATGCTGCCAGTACTATACTAACACGGCAGGCTGTAAAGCTGAAGATTTTCACACTATTGCCTTGTAACTAACCTATGTCCCCTGTATTTGATCTGTTTATGCACTTTAAGGCTATGTTCACACACTGCGTTTTTTACCTGCGTTTTGGGTCCGTTTTTGCTGCAGAAATTTCTTGAGAAATTCTTGTAACCTTTCTGCAGACATTCCCCAGCAAAACCTATGGCAAAAAAAATTAGCTGTGCACACACTGCGTTTTTTTCTTAAGAAAATTCTTTCAGTAGATTTTCTTAAGAAAAAGAATGAGCATGTCACTTCTTTTCTGCAGCTAACTGCGTTTTTTGCCATAGATAATTGGCACAATAACGCAGGGAGCAACCAGCGGTAAAAACGCACCGAAAACGCGGCAAAAACGCAGGTGCGTTTTTGGTGCGTTTTTTTTTAACACAGGTGCACTCTTAAGAAATTTCTTAAGAAAAATCATTTTTCTAGTGTGAACATAGCCTAAGTTGATGATAATATACTGTCTATTGAAATCTGTGAAAAAAGAATATTATCTTAAGTTTTCCAGCCTGTAACATTACTCGGGAATAAAAAGAATATACATTTTATATAGGAGACTTATCAAGACTGGCATTAGTATGATGGGTTGTCCATGTGTAGATGTTCACTATATTTGCTTCAATTTCTTCGCCCGGGTTAATAACTGTTGTTAACAAAATAGAATGTATTAACATTCCAGGGATAGAATGTATAAATCGAATGTATTAACGCCCGAGATAGTAACTGTCTCTCTGTTTCTCTCCCATTCTCTGTCTGTCTCCCCCTCTGTATATATCTCTTTGTCTCTCTCTCTATCTCTTTGTCTGTCTGTCTATCTCTTTGTCTGTCTGTCTGTCTGTCTGTCTCTTAAGCTGGTGTCACACATAACGACGACGACAACGACGTCGCTGCTACGTCACCATTTTCTGTGACGTTGCAGCGACGTCCCGTCGCTGTCGCTGTGTGTGACATCCAGCAACGACCTGGCCCCTGCTGTGAGGTCGCCGGTCGTTGCTGAATGTCCAGCTTCATTTTTTGGTCGTCACTCTCCCGCTGTGACACACACATCGCTGTGTGTGACAGCGAGAGAGCGACGAAATGAAGCGAGCAGGGGCCGGCACTGGCAGCTGCGGTAAGCTGTAACCAGCGTAAACATCGGGTAACCAAGGGAAGACCTTTCCCTGGTTACCCGATGTTTACGCTGGTTACCAGCCTCCGCTCTTGCTGCCAGCGCCGGCTCCTGCACTGTGACATGTGGCTGCAGTACGCATCGGGTAATTAACCCTATGTATACTGTAGCAAAGAGAGCAAGGAGCCAGCGCTAAGCAGTGCGCGCGGCTCCCTGCTCTCTGCACTGTGACATGTAGCTGCAGCACACATCGGGTTAATTAACCCGATGTGTGCTGCAGGAGAGCAAGGAGCCAGCGCTAAGCGCGGCTCCCTGCTCTCTGAACATGTAGCACAGCGACCTTATGATCGCTGCTTCTGCTGTGTTTGACAGCTAAGCAGCGATCATAACAGCGACTTACAAGGTCGCTGTTACGTCACCGAAAATGGTGACGTAACAGCGACGTCGTTGTCGCTGTCGTTTAGTGTGACACCAGCTTTACCCTGTCTGTCTCTTTCCCTTTCTTTCCCTGTCTGTGTGTTTCCCTGTCAGTCTGTCTTTGTCTGTCTCTCTTTCCCTGGCTGCATTGTGACACACCAACTTTCCATTTAAGGGCGTGGCTGCGCATTCTTCTGAAGTTCTGGCTGCACTGTGGCTCCCAGCTCCATTCGCTTTAATGGAGGCAGTTTTTTTGGCGAATAACTGTAAAGCGCGGGGTTAAAATTTCCCCTCAAAACATAGCCTATGACGCTCTCTGGGTCCAGACGTGTGAGTGTGCAAAATTTTGTGGCTGTAGCTGCGACGGTGCAGATGCCGATTTACTTCTCCACAATTCTCTCTCTATTCCCTCTGTTACACAAGTATTCACTTTCAGTTGTCTATTTCTAGTGCTGTATAGACCAGTTCACTATCTGAGCTCTGCTACATATAGGAAGGAGAGACATATTCTTAGAATTTAGTAAATGAATCGGCACCAGTTTTCTTTTTGTGGCATGTGACTGTCGGTCATCACATCCTGAAATATCAGTTATGTGCAGAACTGCTAACTTCCCTAATGACAGCCCAGTGTTAGACCAGCTTATAAAGAAACTGCATGTTTCTGGATAGATAGGAAATCAGTAGGTTTGAGGAAAGGGATTCAATTCATGGAACAAGTAAGGGTCTACTTATACATGCCCACTCCTATTGGAGACATGCAAATCTGTTCTTTCACAGTGTCACACGCCATAAGGCTAGGTTCACACACTGCGTTTTTTGTGCGTTTTTGGCTGCAAAAAAACGCACAAAAACGCACCCGCGGCAAAAAACGCGCGTTTTGCCGCGATTTGGTGCGTTTTTTGCTGCGTTTTGCTGCGTTTTTGCTCACTGCGTCTTTATGTGTTTTTTATCAGTGAACAAAAAAAAGGTCTGATGTCATTTCCTTCTTCAATATGTTCTTCATTCTCCACTAATGTATGCAGGAGAGCAGACAGCTGCAGAACTAAAAGGCTCAGCATACTCCATCCAATTGTGCATGCAGGAGAGCAGACAGCAGCTGCAGAACTACAAGGCTCAGCATGCTCCACCCAGGACTGTATGCTGGAGGGAGAGTCAGGGGGAGCAGACCTACAAGGCTTAGCATCCTCCATCCAATAGTGTATGCAGGAGAGCAGACAGCAGCTGTCGAACTACAAGGCTCAGCATCCTCCATCCAATAGTGTATGCAGGAGAGCAGACAGCATCTGTCGAACTACAAGGCTCAGCATCCTCCTTCCAGGACTGTATGCAGGATTTCTTTGCCGCCCCCCCCCCCCCCAAAAAAAAATGACGTGAGCTTCGCCATATTTTTGTATGCTAGCCGGGTTCAGCAGGCAGGTACGGGCTGCCCCCAACCCCCAGCTGCCTATTTGTACCCGGCTGGGAACCAAAAATATAGAGAAGCCCTTTTTTTTTTTTTTTTTAATTATTTCATGAAATAATTAAAAAAAAAAAAATGACGTGAGCTTCGCCTAATTTTTGTGTCCAGCCGGGTACAACTAGGCAGCTGGGGATTGGAATCCACAGTGCAGGGTGCCCATGCTTTCTGGGCACCCCCGCTGTGAATTGCAGTCCCGCAGCCACCCCAGAAAATGGCACTTTCATAGAAGCGCCATCTTCTGGCGCTGTATCCAACTCTTCCAGCTGCCCTGATGCCGGGTGGCTCGCTGGGTAATAATGGGGTTAGGGCTAGCTGTATAGCTGGCCCTAAGCTCGAAATTCATGGTGTCACGCCAATATTAGACATGGCCACCATGAATTTCTAGTAAAGATAAAAATATTTTTCTGTGTGTTGTTGTTTTTTTTTTTTTATTAGAAATAAAACACAACACAATTAGTGACTCCATCTTTATTGAAATAAAGAAGCCCCCTCCGCAGTAATCCTGGGTCAAGGGTCCCGCGCCGTCCAATCCGGATCCAATATCATCTGATCGGTTTGCTGGAAGGCAAAGCGATCAGATGATGTGTCAGGTTCTAGGGGCTGAAGCACATCACACATCAGCTGATTGTATAAAAGCCGTTTATACAATCAGCAGATGCATCGGTGCAAAAAAAAAAAAAAAAATACTCACTTATGTGCTGATTACCGGCAGCTCCTGCAGCGATGGGGCGGGAGTCTGATTCCGTCCGATCGCTGCAGCAGCTGCCGGTAATCAGGGATGAAGTCTCCTGACGCATCCGCTAATAGATGAAGCCGGCCGGCCGCTGGCGTCAGCCCGAGACTTACGATCAGCTGATGCGTCGGATGACTGCATCATGTGATCCATCGCCAGGTCCTGCATCCTGCAGGCATACGTACCCGGGGAGACTGCACACTGCCGGAGCGGCGATACCGTGACAGAATCTGGGAGCGGGCATGGCACCGGGAGTCTGCAGACAGGTGAGTATAACTTTTTATTTTTTCTACTGTTCACTTTTGATTGCCGCTTCCACCTCCCGCCCAGACATGGCGCCGCACGGCTGCATACATGCACAGGACCGGAGGTGGAAGCGGCGGTGACGGTACCGGGAGGATTCATGCTTCTGTATTTACTGACAGAAGGAATCCTCTTCCTGTACACGTCACTTTACTACCCACCTCCTGCGTTTTATAGCTGCGTTTTTGGTCTTAGAAACGCACCAAAACGCAGCTATATTTGCAATTTGCGTTTCTCATTGCGTCTTTCAACATCCCATTGCACTCAATGGATGAAAAGCGCAGTGAAAAACGCGGGAATAATTGACATGCTGCGTTTTTGTGGCACCATGAAAACGCAGCTGAAAAAAAACGCTGTTTGCAGACAGCAAAAATGAAAACTCATAGACTTTGCTGGGGAAGCAAAGTCATGCAGTTTTCTGAGCAAAAACGCACTGTGTGAACTTACCCTAAAAGTGATATATTGATAGTGTGTTAATCTCGTGTTTATTTGTTGATTTTCATTTCTGCAATTTTCTTCTTTTTTTTTTTTTTTTAAATTCTTTATTTATACAGCAGACCCTTACAAACCATAACGCAGTCAGTTGGCAAAATAGACAAAAACAGTTGAACAGAGTTTGGGGGAATACATCCCAATACAAAATCACTAGCATCTTTTTCAATTTTTATCATAGACAAGGAAGAGAAGTACCAAAAAGGAGGCAAAAGTGCCTAAAGATCACTCAGACATCTCAATTTTCTTCTTTTAATATTCACCTTTAAAGTCGATCTCTGCTTGGATTTTATGAACGTCTGAAGTTTTTTCACAATGTTACTTTGTGCTCACAAAAATTTGCTGAAAAGGTTAAAGGCAAAAATTAAAGAGCTTTTCTAATTTTGCATGAGTGTGCCATTTTGAAGAATTTTGGCTCAAAAAATGTCAACAAATAAGACAATAAAACGCAAACGTCACTATAAAAAAAAAACAGAGCATCAAGCCCTTTGCGTTTTGGCTAACTAGTCTGCTCCAATCCCCATGAGTGAGAGGCCACTCATTATGTAAACACATTGGGAGAGATATGTCAGTCACCCGAATTAGGCTGCTTTCACACATCCGGTAGGTGCAGAGCCGGCCAGTCCGGCTCTAAAACCTATGCAACGGATGCGGCGAAAAAGCCGCATCCTTTGCATAAGTTTTTTAAATGCGGCCCGTCCGGTTTTTGCCGCTTGCGGGGGCTGGATGCGGATTTTACCGCATCGCGCTGCATCCGACGTCCATAGGCATGCATTGAAAAATGCGCCGCGATGCGTTTTTTTTGCCGCACAAAAAACCGTGCCAGGCAACGTTCCATCCGGCCGCCGCATCGGCTAAATCTGCCGCATGCGGCAAAAAACGGACGGAACGCAAGCCCATGCGGCACTAATTAAAGTCTATGCAGGAAAAACGCAACCGTTTTTTTTTTTTGCTAAGTGCCGGATTGTGGCGCACAGGAAAAAACAGACGTGTGAAAGCAGCCTTAGGAATGGGACAAGTCTGGGAGGAACTGCATGGGACTAGTCAGCTGAGACACATGGGGCCATATTCATTATTGCATTTGTGGCTGTTTTTGGTGTTCTGCGCCTTTTATGGTTCTCTTTCTACCAAATTCACACATTATATTTTTTTTGGGAGGGGGGATGTGTTTTGGTTTTTTTTTTATTTGTTTTTAGCTTGCCTTTTGGGCAGAGTTGTTTAAGGTCTCCAAATGTTTTTGCCTGATTCATCATTTTGCAAATTTTAAAAATCCGCCTAATTAGGTGTCCAGTCCTACCCTGGAGTCAACCTATGGAATTCAGAAGGAGGAGGGCTTTGAAGGAAAGGAGCGCTATTTTGACTTTGAGTGCAGAATTGTCCGGAATAGACAATAGACGCTGTGTTATATTTGAAGAGCCGCACAGGCTCCCCCACAAGTGACCCTATTTTGGAAATTGCACCTCTTAAGGAATTCGAATAGGAGCGTAGTGAAGCTTTTAAATCCATAGATGATTCAAAGTATTGTGTAACATTAGCCTGTGGAAATGAAAAATAGTTGTTGTTTTTTCACTAAAATGTTGTTTTAGCCCCAAGTTTTTGATTTTCAAAATGGCCGTTAGGAGAAAATGGACAACATAAGTTGTTACAGAATTTCTCCTGAGTAAGCCAATTAACACCACAGTTGTCGAAGAATTTTACACAATTACGGTAGATAATGAAGACATTTTAATTACATTTTTAGCAGTATAATATTGTTTTAGCCCAAGAATGTATTTTTATTTATTTTTTTAAAAAGGGGGGGTGGGAGACCCCATAATGTGACACAATTTCCACTGAATGTGGCAATATCCCACATGTGACTGTACAGTACTGTTTGATCACATGGCAGGGCTCAGGAGTGAATAACCACTATTTGACTTGTGGGAGGCAGATTTTCCTAGAATAGTTAATAAATCAACCGAAAAAATTCCACTAATAGAATAGTAGTTGTATAACCAATACTAACATCTAAACCAAAAGGATGATTAGTCCGAGAGAGACATAAGAATAGTTTGCTGGCTGTATTTGCAGAGCCCACCCTTCCCCTCAAGTGACCGCTTACTGGAATATACACCCCTAGTGTAGTGACTATTTCGACTCAATGTGTGGCGCTCTGTGCCCAGTCGCTACAAATAATATCTACATGTGTATTTCCATCTGTATAACATGTATTGTTAGCTTTAATGAGATATGGTTTTCTCTGCTGTTCACCATAAAACACAAATTTGCTCATGCTCCCTTACCAGGGCTGTTCTCTTGAAATAAAACCAACTTGAGTCTGAGGCCTAGAAGGAGATTGAGATGAAGCTGACTTCTGAGGTAAATTAAGTGAGAGTCAGTCGGTGTGTGAGGTGAAGAGAAGAGTGTAATATGGAGAGGTCCTGTCCTGAGGTAACTGCTGAAACCTCTGGAGGGCCAGCTACATATTTTCAGGGAATCAGTCCCTAGGCCACCAGTACTTTCAGGCAAACTGAGAGACTGCATTAGCCTTTTAATGGGGAGCAGGGAATTTCGTGTGAGCACAGTGGTATGTTTTGAGTCTAGAAACTTCTTGAAGAAATAATGTTTTCTTTCAGGATTCCAGTCACCCACCCGCTCACCAGAAGGGATTACAAATCTGTATTGTTCTTGTCTTGGAAATCCTATGATACCAAGATACCTATTCCCAGGTAGGGAAATAATAGCAGGAAGAGTACACTACCGCCACACAGCAGAGAAGCCATCTCTCATCAGGGCAGGAAGTACTCCCATCACTGGATGCTGTGATAGACGTTCTGCAGAGCTCTAGAAAAGAAAAAAAAAAAAAGGATAAAAGCTCCCTGGCCTGTCTCTGGCCGAAATTATTCTCTGATGCGCCATCCCTACCTCAACATCCCCAAGACCCAGCCCTTCTTGGGCTGGTGGGGGGGGGGGTCACTGCACATCTCCTAACTCCTGGGGACCTCCAGCAGTGCCTGGCCATACCAAAGCCAAACATCCCAACTGGATTCACAAACTCTTTATTTGTTTATTATTTATTTTATTATTTTCTTTCTCCCTTTTTAAATTATTATTTTTAGCCTCCATTACAAAAGCCTGTCGCTCGTGCCCGGTACGAACACATCGCCACTCGGAGCCACCAACGTGACATCAGAGGTCTACCGGGGGCGGCACACATGGAGGATTTCCAGAAACATTGCTAGCTGTGGTTTAGGCCCACTGTGGGGCTCAGAATTGAGGGGGCATTTGGAAGTGCAGATGTCACTGGATTTCTTTTGGTGGAGTTGTTGCTTTTCCAGAGCCCTTCGTGCCACTACTAATGTGGACACCTCCTATATTTCTGTTAACAGATGACCGTTCTGAGTGGGAACTTTCTTGTGGGTTGAGTTGAAGCTTTTATTGGCAGCATTTTGGGGTACATAAACTTTTGGATCAGTTCACATTTATAGTGTTCTCTATGCTGAGCAGATACGTTGGGTTTGTATCTAAATATCATGTAAACACTTTTATGCCCAGAAATATTCTAGGAATGATACCTTTTTATTGGCTAACTAGAACAATCAAATTGCAAACTTTGAGAGCACAAAGTCTCTTTCGTTGGACAGGTTTACAAATTCATCACTGAGACCAACGCACAACATGTAAGAGATGTTTCAACAGGACATTTGTGCATGTGAAAGATGGGGTGATGCCTCCTAAAGATAAGTTAAGGTCAGTGGCGTAGCTAGGGGTTCAGCTCGGGGGGGGGGAGCAAAACACCTGAGTGGGCCCCTAACCAGGTAACCGTGATAACTATGGTGGCACAGACTAATCCTGGGTATAGTGGAACCTCGGCAGACAACACTGATATTTCCACTATATGGTGACTACATAATGGTAGATATCAGTCCTGCAGCACATACAAGAGATCACAATGCAGTTACAGATGGTGACTTACAGCTGACGTTCTTTTGATTGGAATTGTTCATTTTTCCCGTACTTTCCATCTGGCCCAGACCAACATGACAACTTCTTCCAGCCACAACTCGTCTACAGAGATTACAACAAAGACACATTTACCTTCACATTTCCGGCACCGTACCCCATCTAATCCCAACCTGGACAAATTCCTTATCCTGCCGTCACCCCAATGCTGAGCCCGCTGCTGTATGTTCTTCAATTACTGCACCTGCTGTGTGGCACAAAAGCAGATTCCTTTTACTGCCCTGCATATTAATGCCACCACTGTGCCCCTACATAGTAATAATGCCACCACTGTGTCCCTCACATATTAAAGCCACCACTGTGCTCTTTACATGGTAAAATGCCTCCTTTGTGCCCTCTAGATGGTAGAATTGCCCCTAGAAAATATTACTGCCCCGTGCAAGTGCCTAGAAGTGACCACATTTTGCCCCTAGAATGTAATAATGCCCCCAGTGTGCCTGTGACGGTCACAATACCCTGCGTGCCCCTATAACAAAAATGATTAGGTGTCCACTTAACATTTAATAATGTCCCCACGTACAGCTCATCTATACACAGTATGAAGCCCCTATACCTCCACTATACACAGGTTGTAAGAAAATGTTCAGCTCACCATGTCTTTAAAGTCCTGAGGGATCCTTTTGCAGTGCTCGGTACATAAAGTCGGCATCAAACTTGAGGAAAAAAAAAAAGGTTTTGCCCGGCAACATGTGTCCAAGGTTAAAATCAGTTTATTCCCAAAAAAATATACAGAATATGACAAAAAAGTGGATAAACAAAAATGCCATGGGATTTTCTTTTTTCTTAATCCACTTTGTCATGTTCGGTGGTTTTTTTTTTTGTTTTTTTTTTGGGGGGGGGAATAAACCTGATTTAAACTGATTTTAACCTTGGACGCATGTTGCCAGACAATTTTTTTTTTTTCCCTTTCTCCCCTATACACAGTATGATGTTCCCATAGCTCCCCTATACACAGTATGATACCTCTACACCTCTCCTATACAGCCTCTACAACTCCCCTATACACAGTGTGATCGCCCTACAGCTCCCCCTAAACAATGGTCCACGCACTGTATAATGGCCACCACAGTAGCTGACATACTGTCCCCACAGCAGCCCCCACATTGTATAATGGCTTCAATAGTAGCCCACACACTGGGAGTGCTCGAAACGTAGTCCTTACAGTATACAACAGCCCCCACATTAGCTCCCATACTGTATAATGACACACTATATATAGGCTCCTCACACTATTTAAGTGTCCTCCACATCAGTGGCATAACTAGAGTCCGATGGACCAAATGCAAAATTTGGATCTGTCCCACTCCCCTTCATGTTTCTGTCCCACTGCCGGGGCTCCATCCTGGTGTATATGAGCCCTCAGCCTGGGCCCCATGCTAGGATATATGAACCATCATGCTGGTATATATGAACCCCCAGCCTGGGTCCCATCCTGCTGTATATGGGCCCCCAGTCTGGTGTATATGAGCCTTCAGCCTGGGCCCTGTGCTGGTATATATGGGCCTCTAGCTGGTATATTTGGGCTCCCACCCTTGCTATACATGTTCCCAATTCTGCATTTAAAAAAAAAAAAAAAATCACATACTCACCTGATCCAGCAGGTCTTGAGCGGTGTAGCGCGGTCAGGACATCCCATGCACAACAAAGCAGAGACCCGGCGCTTTGTGATGACGTCACACGCTGGAATTGCAGTGCAGGGCAATTGGTCTCCCTAGCACTGCCACAGAGGTGAACTATACCAGCGTGCTGTGCACACCAATATAGTTAACGGTGGCGCAGCTCCGGGTGGGTCCCCCTGCGCACGGGGCCTGGGGCGGCCGCACCCTGTAGCTGCGCTACTGGTGTACCGCCCCGGGCTCGGCTGCGACCAAGCCGCTCGGATCCGGGCTCACTGGTGGGTGGCTCGAGCGTCTCCGGACCCGGGGGTCCTGTGGTCACTTCGATCTGAAAGGGGCTGGCGATTTTGGGTACGTTGGTATACAGCCGGAGCCATGGTTAAGTTCGTGACGCCACCCACGGGTTGTGGTGAAGGTGGACGCCACCGCTGCAGTTACGGGAGCACCCAGGGGGAGATGTTGCGCAGCAAGATGTTAACCCCTCCGTGGGTAGGAATGGTGGCCCCGGGACCCGTTGGGGGAGTAGTTGGGCGGTGCAGGGAGGTGCGTGGCCGGAGGGCACTGATGTACACACGATTAGTAACACACACAAGTGTTTGGTTAACCAAGATGATGGTGGTCGGTGCCCGCATCCGGCCGCGGTCTGGTCCCCCACCCGGTTGGTGGTCTCTGCCTTTCTCCTGCACCTCTTTGAATGTTGATGGACAACCTGAACTTGCAATACAGGAGTCCGCTCCCCGGCTTGTGTACGTCGGGGGAGCCCTTTGCCCGCAGACGCTGGCCCGTGGGATCTCTGCCTGAGCCGTGGCTTTCTATCCCCCTCGTTTGGCTGTTGTCTTCAGTCGGGACTTCGGGTGGGAAAGGACCTATAGTCCTGGCCGAAATCAGTGAATTAGCTAGCCCCCAGTAGCTTCTGGACCTAGCTTCAGGGTCTTAGTACCCCCACTTGTGCTCCGGTTTCCATTTGGTTCCCCGGGTCTTTACTGGCGGGCCACTACCCTGTCCCGGTCCACCACGGTTCCACTGAGCCGTCTTCCTGGCTTCTACAGGCAGACTCCTCCGTTTGCCTCCGAGCCAAAGGTGCCCGGGCTCCAACTCTGGCACCTGTCAGTCTGTTACAGGCCTGTTCTCCTCCACTGAACTCTCAAACTGAACTCCCAGACTAGACTGAACTGTTTCCTGCCTCAGGCTCTCTGAACTCCGGTGGGCGTGGCCAACCGCCTGGCTCCACCCCCCTGGTGTGTCCATCAAGCACTAAGGGAGGTGACTAGGGTTTAAATGGTTGGCTTGTTAGGGGACTGGTGTTATGGAGACATAGTGGCTTGGTGATCTGGAGTCAGCCTGGTGGAGATGTGAAGTGTGTCCATGTAGACATAAATTCTATTGTCAATGACTTGAATATCTGCTTGAATTTCCAGATTTTTCTTTCTGTCATCCTTAAAACACCAATCCAGCATATTTTGTTCTTGGTTTTGTTTTGTTTTTTTTTTATGCTAGAGCAGTGTTCTAAATCTAAGTCTCCTGCCCCAGTCTTTATAAGCACCCTCCCGCAGCACCACCTTTTGCCTGTAAGTTCTGACTGGCTGGAAGTTACAAGTTAAGCAAGCACTCAATGCAAGTCAATGAGAGCCAGAACAAGGCTCTCATGGACTTGTATTGAAAAGTGACCTCCGGTGCGCTCCATGAAACACTGGAGCTGCCGGCAGGTCTCAAATTGCTGGAGAGCGACCAGAGTCACTATGATAACAGAAGAAGGTGAATCTAAGATAGGGGGCAAGAAACTTGGATTTACAGCACCACTCCAGTGGTGAAATAAAATAAAAACACTGGAGTGGTGCATTAAAATAAGACTTTTAAATGTGCCATACCGTGTCTGGATCCAGAGAAATGTTTTCCCACAGGAGTATCCAGCTCATTCCTTTTATAAGGGCCTGTGTAGACTCCTATTTGTCGTTTTTGCTTAGTTTCCCCAATATATGTTCCTCCAGGACACCTTTTGCATTGTATCATGTATACCACATTGGAGGATGTATATGAAATAAAATCCATGCTCTTCTATACTCCTAATTTGTGTTTGGTATGTGGGCTGTATCTGTTGGTAAGATATGGGCTCAAGTCCTGCATTTTTCACTGTTAGGCCTAAGCCACACGGCATGAAAATGGGAGTGAGTGGAATGCAATAAACCGCATTCCACTCAAACCAATATTAACCTATGTGCCAGTGCACATGAGCGATTTATTTTCTCAGCCCTAATCGGACCGAGAAAACAGTCGCAGCATGCTGCGGGTGCAATGCGATCATTGTTGCTCTCGCATCCATTCAAGTGTATGGGGTGAGAGAAAGATCGCGGTACACCGGTGTACTGTGAGTGCAGAGCAAGAATGGCAATAGCCGGCTATGGAGGAGGGAGGGAGATAAATCTGGCCCTCCCCTCCGCAGCACCAGCCCGCCCCTCATCAGTGCCGGCCTGCCCCCCCCCCCCCCCCGCAGCTGTGGTCCGCTTGCATGATTGGACCTCAGTCGCAGGGACACTCTGCTCCTGCTGTGCTGCCAGCGTGAGCCGAGTGTCATGCGAGGATCGCAGTAGTCTTCCGTGTGGCCCCGGCCTTACAGGGGAATGTGCCTGTCTCTGAAGGTGATGTGAGGACACTTCTGACGAGGAGATTCCTGAAAGGGAATGTCACCAGGTTTTTACTACCTCACCTTAGAGCAGCATACTTTCAATGATGTTCTCCTGTCAAACTCCCATTATGTCTTGGCCAGGCGCGAACAGAAGGTCATCGCTGTCGTCAGTTGGGGGCATCATTTACGTCTCGCATACTGTGATATTTGCCTATTCTACTTTTGAGCTGTATGCATTGTCCACTGATCTGCTCATGTCGCTGTCAGTGCTTACTGCAACTAATCTTCACTGACAGCGCAGGTTTGAGCCGCACCTCGTATATTTATGAAATGCATTTTTTTTTTTTTGTTACAAAAACAGCCATGGGTTTATTATGAATTGTTTTTGCCCCTTATGAGCAACCGGCAATGCCTTGGGTTTAGGCACAGGGCAATTTTACAGCTGTCTGCATGAAGCCCAATGCCACTTTTGCATCACATGCAGAAAATCCGCTTTCATCCCAAGGGAGGGGATAACAAATCTCTGAACAAGCATCGGGGATTGTATCCCAATTGTCTGTGCCACGACAACACTAGCTTCCTTTTTAAGCACAGGAAACTAGGTCTCCTAAACATGACCGAATGAAGCCTGGAACAACAGCTAAATATGTCAAAATCCAGAAGATAACTGTTTTTTTTTTTTTTTTTTTTTTTTAAATCAACAAAGAGGAGAGAGATACACATATATTGTGGTCCAAAACACCTTGTAGACTTGCTGTAATTAGTCTTAAGGCCCAGTCACACACAACGACTTAACAGCGATCCCGAAAACGATGCGACCGGTGAGATGTCACACAGTCAGATCTTACCAGCGATGTAGGAACAATACAGGTCGCAGTAGCGACCTGTATAACGATCTCAGCAGTCACTGTGACCCTGTCACTCAGTGTCAAACACAGCGATGCGTACTGCCCAGCAGGACATCGCCTTTTGAAGAAAATGGCCTGGACCATTCTGCAACGACTAGAGATCTCACAGCAGGGGCCTGATCGCTGGTAGGTGTCACACATAAGATCACTAACGGGATCGCTACTGCGTCACAGAAACCGTGACTCAGCTGTGATCTCGCTAGCGATCTCGTTATGTGTGACGGTACCTTTTAGAATTCTTAGTTAATTAATTGACCTTCCATACTGAATGTGTATTCACAATTGTGATTCAGAATTCAATATGGATTTTAGCATTGCCCTATTAGAAGCAATAAATATTCTATTTCTACAAAATTTAAGTTTTAAAATTTCCTTACAAATAAGCTGCGTGGACTTTGTACTGATTGGATTTAGCAGCATGATTCATGGTCCATGAACTGATCTGATTACTAACTCTGCCCTCTTGAGTACAATGCTGGAACTGTAGTATTTCTTCTGATCAATTCCATTTATCTCCTCATCAAAACAGCTACACAATTGCACTGAAAGATGATTGCCCTCTAGAGGGGTGGTCCCCTAAAATCATAGGCCAGGCACACCAGTGGGCTGCTTAAGCAGGAATAGGGCCGCCCACCTAGGGGTCAGGCAGCTGGCTGAGAGGTGTCAAGGAGAGTTCAGTGGTAGCCCTCGAGCTGTGAGGAGCTCTGAGAAAGCTGGGAGTTGTAGCTCCCAAGGGAGAAGCAGACTAGGTCGCAGATGGTGGTCTGGACCTAGAGGAGTCGGACTCCTGGTCGCAGGGGATTGAGGCTAGGTGCCTTGAACCCGTCAAAGGACCAGGCTGCTGACCGTCCTCTATCACCGGTCCGGGACCGAAGGCACATCGAGGGACACAGACCCTGGGTCGGGGAGAAGCTTCAGGCGACCCGGCAATTATCCTGCGGACAGGGCCTTTTATGGACTGTTCCCACCCAGCTCAGAGATCAGGGGCACTAGCGCAACGAGGGGGATAGGGCTTTCCTAGCAAGCGGCCCACTGAAATCCCAAGCGAGAGCTCCTGAGAGCAGGCTCCTTCACTTAGCCATAGTGGGGAGCGTGGCCCGGAAAGCTCCAAGCTACCGGGCCACAATGGACAATCTAAATGTTTGTGCCAGGAGGCAGGTTACGGACCACCGGCAGTGCTGCAGGGGACGAGACCTGGACGAGTTCCCCTCGAGAGTCAACGACATTCAGAGACTTGGTTTACCCTGTTGTCAGCGTCTGCTTCATTGCTGAATGAGTACCCGACTGACCCCTGCACTGTGTCCCCGCATCGCCATCCAGAGTCCCGGGGCCTTCCCCTACCGGTGGAGGGCAACATCACCTAGCTGCCCCACTCCATCACCCCGGGTACTCCCAACGGCAGCGGCAGTTCTCCCAATTACCGTACACCACGGGTGGCGTCACGAACTACACCAAATCCCCTGTAAATACTCCCTTTGCCATTTGAGTGTGGCCCCTAGCCCCCTGGTCCGGAGACCCTCGAGCCACGAGTAACCACCACCCCCGGATCCGAGCGGTTCGATCCACTACAGGGGCGGCACAATTTTATTCAGCATCTTATGCTACGTGCTCCTATAGACTGCTTAGGGGGGTTGATCCTACTGACAGATTACTTTTAACAACCCATCGGTCGCACAAATGTGGATGGCTTGAGTGAGTGAACTTTGTTTCCAAAAATGCTCGTTCATGAATTCATTCATAGGCTATGTGCGCACTTACCGGATTTTGCCGCGGATTTTTTGAGGTTTTGCTGCATGTTTCGCTGCAGAAAATGTTCATAACATCTCTGCAGTGAATCACCAGCAAAACCTATGGGCAAAAAAAATCCTGTGCGCACTAGGCGGAATTTGACAGCTGCATGTTTTGCTGCGGGATTCCCGCAGCAAAAACAATTGCATGTCAATTCTTTTCCGCACATCGCTGCAGGATTTCACTACATTGACTCCAATGTTAATCGTGAAATCCCGCAGGGAATAACGCAGGCAGCAAATTCTGTGCGGTTCACTGCATTTTCCTGCGTTATTCCCTGCGGTATTTCGCGGTTTACCTCCGGTAATGTACATCGCCTGTCTGCGGTTTTGCAGGGAAGTGATGTCATTACAGGAAGTGGAAGCCGTGCAGAGAGTAAACACACACACATCACACTCACACACAGACATCACAGACCTAGATCACAGACACAGACACATAGAACACACATAGAAAACGGAAATATAGAAAACAAAGAACGTGGGCTCCGCTGCATATTTACCGTCCAGCCGAGGTAAGCACACAGCGGCGGCCTGGTATTCTCAGGCTGGGGAGGGCGAGTGGCAGGGTTAATGTCCCCCGCCTCACTCCCACCTCCCGCAGCCGAGAATATCAGCCGCAGCTGTCCCAGGACTGTCGCATACATTATGCGGCAGCACCGGCGTGTCCTCGGCTCTTCCTGCCGCCGTGTAGCAGTGGCGGTCAGGGTAATACAAGGGGTTAATGGTGGTGGATCACCGCCATTAACTCCAGGCTTGATCATGGCAGCGTCTGTGACAGCTGACATGATCAACCCGTAAGTAAAGTGAAAAAACACACACAGAAAAATCCTTTATTTTAAATAAAACAAACAAGCCTCGTTCACCATTTTATTAACCCCTCCCGCACCAAAGCTCCGGCGTAATCCACAGCTCCTGCTCTGCTTACATCCAGCCGCGACTGTCAGACACAGCGCTGAATGAAAGCAGCAGAGGTAATTATCGGTCATTTCCCACGGCCGGTAATGTGAACTCACTGCCGACCATGGGAAATGTAGCGATCTGTCCTCTCTATCTATCTACCTATCTATCTATCTATCTATTCTTCTGTCTATCTATCTACTATCTCAGAATTAAATGACTTTTTTTTTTTTTTTTCAATGTGCTTTATTGCATTGAATGCAATAAAGCACATCCCAACCCGCACGCAGCAAAACCGCGGCAATACCGCGAACAATACCGCGGTGAAACCGCGGCAAACCGCATGCGGTTTTCGGGTGCAGTTTGCCGCGGTTTTTTACCGCGGGTGCGGTAATCTTTGAGAGCATGCGGAATTTTCTCAAGAAAATTCCATTTCCCAGTGCGCACATAGCCATACGAGCGCAAAAATTCTCATTTCATCTTTGGAAAATTGTGTAATGTAAATGGAGATTGTTTGCTCATTTAACAATTAGACCAGTGAAAAGGAGTGAAAATTCAAACCAGGGTGGATTTGATTTAAATCTAACTGATTTAAATCACTAGTCAGTAATTGAACATCCATGTTTGTTAACTAATTTGGCTAAACAAAAATATATATATATATATATATATATATATATATATATATATATATATATATATATATATATATATATATATAAAGAAACTTAGACTGTCAGCCCAGCCGACACATGAAAAACTTAAATACTACTGTCCCTGCTGTCCTCTGTAGCTCACTTATCGTCATATTCATCATCATCATCTTCTTTGTTCCTATTCATAATCTGGAAAAGAAAAACAAGCTTTCCTGCTTTGTTGGGTCCCAACCGATTTTCTCAGTTTAGAATGAATGAGTGCAAAGGAAGAGAATATTCTTTCAACGCCTGCAGAAGAAGCTACTGCTGTTAAAAGTGAAATCATTACTTGAACAGTCTCTAAATCCAAGCGCTTAAGTGACTTCCACCAGTTTACTGGTGTGACCTTCCTTAACCCCTTAACGACCTTGGACGTACTGAGTACGTCATGGTGACATGGTGCTAAAGGACCCATGACGTACTCAGTACGTCCTGGCGAAATCGCGGTCCCGGAGCCCCGGGGAGTGAAATTTATTTACTTAAACGGTGGATTCGGGAAGGAGGGGACCTCTGCCTGACGTCAGGAGGGGTGGTGCCTCCTCCCCGAACCTACAGAGGCTGTGATTGGCTGACGAACGCCGCTCAGCCAATTACAGCCACTGTAATGTTCCAGCCATTGAAAATGGCTGGAACATTGAAATCCAGCCCTGATCAGTGCTGCTGTAGCACTGGCCATTGGCTGGAGCTGGGTGATCGATGCTTCACCCGCCCCCAGCTCTGATTGGAGAGACCGGTCTTGTGACCGCTCTCTCCAATCAATGTGGATCTGCGGCCTGTGACCGTCCCTGGAAGCCGAAGCTCTGCGGGTGCCCATCGGTAAGTTGCTGCCCCCGCTCGCCCGCCCCTGTCCCAGCCGCTCGCCCGCCCCTGCCGCTCGCCCGCCCGCCCGCCCCTGTCCCAGCCGCTCGCCCGCCCGCCCGCCCCTGTCCCAGCCGCTCGCCCGCCCCTGTCCCAGCCGCTCGCCCGCCCCTGTCCCAGCCGCTCGCCCGCCCGCCCCTGTCCCAGCTGCTCGCCCCTGTCTCCGATCGCCCCGCCGCCACGCTCGATTTACCGCTGTCCCCGCCGCCGCTCCGATCCACCGCTGTCCCGGCCGCCGCTCCGATCCACCGCTGTCCCGGCCGCCGCTCCGATCCACCGCTGTCCCGGCCGCCGCTCCGATCCACCGCTGTCCCCGCCGCCGCTCCGATCCACCGCTGTCCCGGCCGCCGCTCCGATCCACCGCTGTCCCGGCCGCCGCTCCGATCCACCGCTGTCCCGGCCGCCGCTCCGATCCACCGCTGTCCCGGCCGCCGCTCCGATCCACCGCTGTCCCGGCCGCCGCTCCGATCCACCGCTGTCCCGGCCGCCGCTCCGATCCACCGCTGTCCCGGCCGCCGCTCCGATCCACCGCTGTCCCGGCCGCCGCTCCGATCCACCGCTGTCCCGGCCGCCGCTCCGATCCACCGCTGTCCCGGCCGCCGCTCCGATCCACCGCTGTCCCGGCCGCCGCTCCGATCCACCGCTGTCCCGGCCGCCGCTCCGATCCACCGCTGTCCCGGCCGCCGCTCCGATCCACCGCTGTCCCGGCCGCCGCTCCGATCCACATGTGGGGGGAGGGTGGCTTGCAGTGCTCCACATGTGGGGGGAGGGTGGCTTGCAGTGCTCCACATGTGGGGGGAGGGTGGCTTGCAGTGCTCCACATGTGGGGGGAGGGTGGCTTGCAGTGCTCCACATGTGGGGGGGAGGGTGGCTTGCAGTGCTCCACATGTGGGGGGAGGGTGGCTTGCAGTGCTCCACATGTGGGGGGGAGGGTGGCTTGCAGTGCTCCACATGTGGGGGGGAGGGTGGCTTGCAGTGCTCCACATGTGGGGGGAGGGTGGCTTGCAGTGCTCCACATGTGGGGGGGAGGGTGGCTTGCAGCACATGTGGGGGGGGAGGGTGGCTTGCAGCACATGTGGGGGGGGAGGGTGGCTTGCAGCACATGTGGGGGGAGGGTGGCTTGCAGTGCTCCACATGTGGGGGGAGGGTGGCTTGCAGTGCTCCACATGTGGGGGGAGGATGGCTTGCAGTGCTCCACATGTGGGGGGGAGGGTGGCTTGCAGTGCTCCACATGTGGGGGGGAGGGTGGCTTGCAGCACATGTGGGGGGGGGGAGGGTGGCTTGCAGCACATGTGGGGGGGGAGGGTGGCTTGCAGTGCTGCAAGCCACCCTCCCCCCACATGTGCTGCAAGCCACCCTCCCCCCCCCCACATGTGCTGCAAGCCACCCTCCCCCCCCCACATGTGCTGCAAGCCACCCTCCCCCCTCCCCCCTCCATGTTCTGGGGCCCCCCCTCCTCCATGAGCCATCTCTCTCTCCCATCAGACTCTGCCCCCCTCCCCGATCTGCTGCCTGCTCTCTCCCATCCTCTTCATCTACTGCCCCCTCTCACCCTCCTCAATCTGTTGCCTCCTTCATCTGCTGCCTCTTCTGTCTGCTGTGATCCTGCTGCCTAGATCCATCCTGTAAGGTAGGTATCCCCATCTCACCTCCCCCCCCCCCCATCCTCTGCCGCTCCTCCACCCGCTGCGCCATTTCCCATCATCCATCCGTTGCGCCCTTTCCCATCCTCTGCCGCTCCTCCATCCGCTGCGCCATTTTCCATCTTCCATCCGCTGCGCCCTTTCCCATCCTCTGCCGCTCCTCCATCCGCTGCGCACTTTCCCATCTTCCATCCGCTGCGCCCTTTCTCATCTGCCGCCCCGCCCTCTTGCATCGCATTATCCAGCGCAGTTGCTTGCTTCCAGACTGGAGTGGATGATGCGATGCGAGACTCGTGCATTGCTCTCACGTTTGGCACTGGTCTTAGTGGCAGGCGCTCATATTTTTTTTTTTTTTATTCATTTTTTTTTTTTTTTTACTGATGTCTGTATTTTTTATTTCGCCAAACTAATTTTTTTGTATGGGGGGGGGGGGTCTAGTTTCCAAAATGGGATCACATGTGGGGGAGCTCCATTGTTTAGGCACCTCAGGGGGTCTCCAAATGCAACATGGCGTCTGCTAATAATTCCAACCAATTTTACTGTGAAATGGCGCTCCTTCTCTTCTGAGCCCCGCCGTATGCCCAAACAATTGATTTCCACCACATATGAGGTACCTGTGTACTCAGGAGAAATTGCACAATACATTTTATGGTGCATTTTTTCCTGATACCCTTGTGAAAAAAAAGCTACCTGTTTGAAAAAACAATTTTGTGGTAAAAAAAATAATAAAATATTTTCACGGCTGAACATTACAAACGTTTGTGAAGCCTCCAGGGGTTCAAAGTGCTCACTAAATAGCTAGATAAATTCCATGAGGGGTCTAGTTTCCAAAATGGGATCACATGTGGGGGAGCTCCATTGTTTAGGCACTTCAGGGGGGTCTCCAAATGCAACATGGCGTCCGCTAATAATTCCAACCAATTTTGCTGTGAAATGGCGCTCCTTGCCTGCCGAGTCCTGCTGTGTGCCCAAACATTTGATTTCCACCACATATGGGGTATCTGCGTACTCAGGAGAAAATGCACAATACATTTTATGGTGCATTTTTTCCTGATACCGTTGTGATAAAAAAAGCTACCTGGTTGAAGCAACAGTTTTGTGGTAAAAAAAATTTTTTTTCTTTTCACGGCTCAACGTTATAAACTTCTGTGAAGCCCCCAGGGGATCAAAGTGCACATCAAACATCTAGAAAAAATATTTGAGGGGTCTAGTTTCCAAAATGGGGTCACTTGTGGGGGAGGTCCATTGTTTAGGCACCTCAGGGAGTCTTCAAACCCGACATGGCGTCCGCTAATGAGTGCAGCTAATTTTGCACTCAAAAATTCAAATGGCGCTCCTTGCCTTCCGAGTCCTGCCGTGTGCCCAAACATTTGATTTCCACCACATATGGCGTATCTGCGTACTCAGGAGAAAATGCACAATACATTTTATGGTGCATTTTTTCCTGATACCGTTGTGATAAAAAAAGCTACCTGGTTGAAGCAACAGTTTTGTGGTAAAAAAATTTTTTTTTCTTTTCACGGCTCAACGTTATAAACTTCTGTGAAGCCCCCAGGGGTTCAAAGTGCACATCAAACATCTAGAAAAAATATTTGAGGGGTCTAGTTTCCAAAATGGGGTCACTTGTGGGGGAGCTACATTGTTTAGGCACCTCAGGGAGTCTTCAAACCCGACATGGCGTCCGCTAATGAGTGCAGCTAATTTTGCGTTCAAAAATTCAAATGGTGCTCCTTGCCTTCCGAGTCCTGCCGTGTGCCCAAACATTTGATTTCCACCACATATGAGGTATCTGCGTACTCAGGAGAAAATGCACAATACATTTTATGATGCATTTTTCCTGATACCCTTGTGAAAATACTAATTTTTATGGCTAAAGTAACATTTTTGTGTTAAAAAAGTAAAATTTTCATTTTTTCGTCTACATTGCTTTGGTTGCTGTGAAGCTCCTAAAGGGTTAATAAACTTCTTGGATGTGGTTTTGAGCAGAGTGAGGGGTGCAGATTTTAGAATGGGGTCACTTTTGGGTATTTTCTGTCGCATAGGTTTCTCAAATCACTCCAAATGTGATGTGGTACCTAAAAAATTTTTTTATGTAAATTTTGTTGGAAAAATGAGAAATTGCTGATGAACTTTGAACCCTTCTAACTTCCTAACGGAATTTTTTTTTTTTCAAAAATTGCGCTGGTGTAAAGCAGACAAGTGGGAAATGTTATTTAGTAACTATTTTGTGTGACCTATCTCTCAGATTTATGGGCATAAAATTTCAAATTTTGAAAATTGCGAAATTTTCAAAATTTTCGCCAAATTTCCGAAATTTTCACAAATTAACGCAAAACATATCGGCCTAAATTTACTACTGACATGAAGCACAATATGTCACGAAAAAACAATCTCAGAATCGCCAGGATCCGTTGAAGTGTTCCAGAGTTATAACCTGTCAAAGTGACACTGGTCAAAATTGCAAAAAATGGCCGGGTCTTTAAGGTGAAAACAGGCTGGGGGCTGAAGGGGTTAAAATATCTTCAGCAAACATATATTTCTTGAATGGTTCCCCCTTAGCTCTGAAGTTTATTATAGTTGGCATTAAAGATGGATGATTGCTGGATACCCAAGTCATAGCGAACTCCTCTTCCTCAGCACTTAGGTTTTGACCCTGATATTGGATATTGACAATATTTGCCAAAAAATGAGCTGTAGTCAGTGCTTGTCCCATTCGTTTGTTTACTGTTGTAATTTAATTCTGTCCATGTGTAGTTCTGTTTTTAAGTGTTCACTCAGTTCCTTCCAAATTTCAACAGCATCCGAAATAAAACAGCTATTTTTCTGTATTTTGTTTAAAGCTTGAGAGATGGGCTTCAGGAAGCTCAGCATATGTTCAACATTTCTCTTAAGCCCAATGTTGAGGATTTTGGCCGTGACAGTGCCATCTATTTTATCTCGATTTTCTTCACAAAGTGTCATCAGAATAGGCCAGTTTTTGATATACTGCTCAAAACAGTCCACCACAGAGTTCCAGCTAACATCTTGTGGGAGCGTTAGCTTGGTTCCACCCATCCTTTTCAGAGGTGCTGCAGCAAAATGATTATTACGGAAGTATTTAGCAATTTCAACAACATTAGCCTTTATTTCTGGAACACTTAAGTCTTTGGCTAAGAGGTGCAGCAAATGAGCACTGCAACCATATGTTATTAGCAGCTTTGTATTCCCTCCCTGCTCTTCTAAATCTCTTCTCATCTTGGATACGTTTGCAGTATTGTCAGTGACCAAACTGCGTACTAGACATTTGAATTTTTGTTCACATGTCGTTATAGCTTTTACTGCCACTTCTTGTAAGTATTCTGCTGTGTGCATTTCCTGACGTATCAGTTGCTTGTGCAAGGAAGACTTTACCTTCTTCTGTTATACAAGCACATACAATAGGATCATTGTGGACATTACTCCACCCATCAATACTTAGGTTAACAATTTTACCCTCCAGAGCTGTTGCACATTGCTCCATTTCTCTGTCATACACTTGATCCAGCAGTTTCCCTGCAACATCAGCTCTGCTGGGTGGACTGTATCCTGGTCTCAGTGACTGAACCATATTAATGAAATGTGGGTTCTCAGTCAGACGGAAAGAAGAGTTCGTTGCATAAATAAACTGGGCAATTTTTTCATCAATCAACTCTTTTTCTAATCTGCTAGTTCTTATCACAAACCTATCTATGGTGGTTCCAGGAGGTAAAGGTTTTTTCTTCCTTTTGGGTGATGGTGATATGTGGCTGTGGGTGTCTGATGATGATGATGCTGCTGCTAATGAAGCACCATCCTGGATGGATAACTCTGAAACTGTAGAACAGGATGATGGTGATCTTGGAGGTGGATAGTTTCCAGAATCCATGAATTCCCCTAAACAAAAAGTCAATGCTGTTATTTTATTGTTTATTATACAATTTCTGCTTATTGTACACAACACATCACTGCCCCTGCCCCAAAAGGAATATTTGTTTTTCTTCATAACTGTACCAAATGACAGTAACATGCAGTAATAATAAGAAATATAATTTTTCTCACACATGACAGTTCAGCCTTTAGAAATAGGATTCAATAAAAATGTTTACCAACCTGAAGATCCTGCCTGTTCAGAAGTGTTTCTTTGGTCATCTTCATCACCGCACTTCTCATGATGTTGCCTCATTCGCGCCACCAGGCCTTGCATCTCTTTGTTGCAGCGTTTGCATTTTGCACGCATGCCTGCCTTACCGATAGGCGAAGGAGCTTCATTAAAATATTCCCAAACTGGGTCTCTTTTACAGCCTGCTGCCATTATAAGGAAAGAATGTAATAAACCTCAGATCGTACACACAAACAGATCCAGACTTGTCTGTCTGTGGCTATGCTGCAGTATTGTGCTCAAAATTTCACTTTCATTTTCTTGTCTGCTTGCCCTTCCTCCTCCTCACACTTAGATTCACATTCTTCTTGTGTTGTGCAGATCTATTCCACTCCAAACAATCAGAAACATATTGTCTAACTTCTTGGACTTGGCACTGAAGGGGTTGATTCTGTATTCATAGGTTTGTAGAACAATAGGATTAAGGTCTTTCTCAACTCTGTTCATGTTGTAATATTTTTGCCGTGAAGAAGAGGCTGGGACCTCTGCGGAGTCAAATTCAGTTTTGAGAACTGCGTAAGTAAAGCGAGCGTCTGTGATAATATAGGAGAGAAACTGCCCACTAATCCTACAGAAACCTCTGGAAGAGCATGGCATTGTGAATGTTACACATATACAGCCTTTATTCTACTGAGTTAAACAACTCCGCTTTATCTCATGATGGAAGAACCTTTGGATGGTAAAATATTTTCCTCAAAAAGCAGTTTATTGAAAAAAATCCGATTTAAATCAAAAAAATCCGTTTTGTTTTTTTTTTTTTTTTTTTTAAAAAAAACATTGATTTTTATCCACCCTGATTCAAACCCTAAATTATTATTATTGGATTAATCATGTGCCAAGGCAATTGTTAAGGAGCAGCTGAAGCATTGAAACGAGTATTTATTCACGTCTTACTGGTCATTATTATTAATTAAATTGATTTTATTAAAATTGTATTGATTCATTTTAAATATTCTTTATAACTAATCAATGGAAATATATAATTTAATTTATGAATTCATGTATTAAATCATATCACTTATGGGATTTGAACATTGACTTCCCCTACACCTCAGATTGTCTGTGGCAAGGTGCACAATGTTAAAATATAACCATTTTAATGAATGATTCTTTTCCTGCATAAACACCTGTTTGACATCTTTCCTGGCCGTGAGATACGGTCACTTCTTTTAAACGATTATCTGCTTATGTAAGCAGACCTCAAGTCTACCATTTTCCTTTTGATTACCCATTAGACTGCTTTCACACTACGTTTTTTTGCTGCAAAAGCCGATCCTGTTTTTCCAAAGAGAAATGCATGCAAACGCATTTGTTATTTTATAGGATTTTGTCACTTGAAATTATGGTCGGGTATTGGAGTCATGTGATCGGGAGTGAAGGGAACTGAACGTGACAGACTGGAAATTCAGATGGAGAGAGAAAAAGGGGCAAGAGGGAGGGGAAAAAGGGGCAAGAGGGAGGGGGAAAAGGGGCAAGAGGGAGAGGTAAAAATGGAGAAAGAGGCACTACCGCACCCATCATCAGCGCGCACGCACTGGCACTACCGCACCCATCATCAGCGCGCACGCACTGGCACTACCGCACCCATCATCAGCGCGCACGCACTGGCACTACCGCACCCATCATCAGCGCGCACGCACTGGCACTACCGCACCCATCATCAGCGCGCACGCACTGGCACTACCGCACCCATCATCAGCGCGCACGCACTGGCACTACCGCACCCATCATCAGCGCGCACGCACTGGCACTATCGCACCCATCATCGGCGCGCACGCACTGGCACTATCGCACCCATCATCGGCGCGCACGCACTGGCACTATCGCACCCATCATCGGCGTGCACGCACTGGCACTACCGCACCCATCATCGGCGCGCACGCACTGGCACTACCGCACCCATCATCGGCGCGCACGCACTGGCACTACCGCACCCATCATCAGCGCGCACGCACTGGCACTACCGCACCCATCATCAGCGCGCACGCATCGGCACTACCGCACCCATGATCAGCGCGCACGCACCGGCACTACCGCACCCATGATCAGCGCGCACGCACCGGCACTACCGCACCCATGATCAGCGCGCACGCACCGGCACTACCGCACCCATGATCAGCGCGCACGCACCGGCACTACCGCACCCATGATCAGCGCGCACGCACCGGCACTACCGCACCCATGATCAGCGCGCACGCACCGGCACTACCGCACCCATGATCAGCGCGCACGCACCGGCACTACCGCACCCATGATCAGCGCGCACGCACCGGCACTACCGCACCCATGATCAGCGCGCACGCACCGGCACTACCGCACCCATCATCAGCGCGCACGCACCGGCACTACCTGAGTGACGTCACCGCTGACAGCGCGACTCACTTCAGTTTCTGCGCGGAGCTCACAGGAGCGGCGGTGTTCTACTGCCGCTCCTGTCAGCTTCCGATGTAGCAGAGCTGAAAGCGTCGTGGGACCTCGTGTGGATTACGTCGGACCTGGAGGGGTATTTGGGGATTTTAATAAAGTGGTGAAAGAGGGTGTTTTTTTATCTTTTATTTCGAATAAAGGATTTTTTTCGGGTGTATGTGTTTACTTTCACTTACAGGTTAATCATGGAAGGTGTCTCATAGACTCCTGCCATGATTAACCTAGGACCTAATGACAGCTATGGGCTGCCATTAACTCTTTATTACCCCGACTGCCATCGCACCAGGCCAGTTGATGATGATGAGCCGGGTAGAGTCCCCGGGACTATCGCATCTAATGGATGCGGCAATGCCGGGCTGCTGCTGGCTTATATTTTGAGGCTGGGGGGCTCCCCATCCTGAGAATACCAGCCTTAAGCCGTTTGGCTGGTATCAAAATTGTAGGGGAACACACGCCGTTTTGTTTATTTTTTTTTTTTGTTTTTTAAATGTATTTATTGTACTGCACGATATAGACTCGCCCACCGGCGGCTGTGATTGGTTAAAGTGAGACAGCTGTCACTCAGCGTGGTGGTGAGTCTGACTGCAGTTAATCTTAGGCGCTGGTAGGCGGGGCAAGCAGGGAATACGAGATGGAATAATGAGCGGCCGGCATTTTCAAAAGAGAAGCCGCCAGAGCAGTGTGACAGACATGCAGCGCCGCGCCGGTGATTGGTCAGTGATCGGCGAGTATGAGAGCGGGGAAGAGAGGGAGAGACCGACCGACAGAGGGAGAGAGTGACCGAGAGAGAGACTGACTCTGCGATCACGCTAGACAGGATCCTGTCTATCAGCATGCCAGCGTTCACATGCGTTTGCGTGCAGTATAGTCAGGATCCAGGGATAAACAGTATTTGGACGCAGCTCAAAAACGCTACAAGTAGCATTTTTAAAAAATGTTAAAATACTGCAACTCGCTGGATACTCACTAAACTGCACGCAAACTCATGTCAACGCCGTCCCCCTGAGGAAGATTCTACACCCTTTTGAATTGAAACGTACGTAGGGAGTTCTGGGGACCTGTTAACGCCTGGACCATCCGGTATACTGCCTACCACTCTCAAATAGCCTCCTGAGGTTACTGCTAGCATATAAAGTATGTGATATCAGCTCTCCAGGGAAGTTTGCAATATGGACTATTGGGACCTAGTAATATTAACTGGTAAATATATTGGACCCCACGTCCTCCACCCTGGTATAAAGCTGCTGTAATTGTATTGTATTGTATTGTATTGTATTACTAATGATTGGGGTATATGCATAACCTGTCTCATATACATGCTTTGATGCATATCTATGGTGAACTTTTACTGAGTTTTGTTGTCATGCATTAGTGCACATCTCATATGCCCTGCATTAACTAATGGGGGGGATTCTTCTATTTTTGTATTTCAATCTTAACATCATCTGGATCAATCATGGCGTCTTATCATTGTCTTTAAAAGTTTTTTACTGAAATTTGTCACTTATTCTACAATAAATGATGTTTGTTTGCACCTTTAAAATCTCAAATTCTCTGTCTCCTTGAACAGCCATATTGGATAGAACTATGATCTTGGTGGAGGTTTAGCCACTTAAAGGGAATCTTTGACCACGTTTTTGCTACTTCATCTGAAAGCAGCATGTTGTAGGCAAAGAGATTCTGAAAGCAACCATGTTTATCTTGATCACTGTGTGCAGCTGTTCTGACTTTATCTCAGAACTGAGTGCAGCAGAGCTGGAAGTTGTTATGCCCACACCAGCCTCTCAATAGAGATTGTAAAAACCACAAAACTATATAAAAAAAATAGACCATAGGAGCCAATTCAGATGATGTACGCACACACAGAATGTGGCAAACCCTCCTAATAAAGATGGCTGCAGCCCAGGTGCACAATGCTGATGATACAGCCACACACCCTCCACACTAAAGGGGGGCGGCTGTTTAGCATGGGTATGGCACATTTTATCTATTTTTGCAGGACGTGTGTGTGTGTGTACCTTCTGAATTCAGGTGAGTCTGTCATGTGATATGCAGTCATATAGTGCTAACTGACCCGCCTGACCTGGTGGTGTGTCATTTATAGGCCATAATTCAGACACCGGACATCTCGCGTGTCCGTGTGAAATGCACTTATACAGTGCTGATTAGCCTGCCTGACCTAGGTTTCTGGCATCATCTATAGGTTGTAGTTTAGACACTGTGCATCTCACTCATCTGTATGACGGGCTCCCAATACAAGCCTGATTAGTGTGCATGTCCTATACTAAACAGCCACCTTTATTAGGAGGGTTTGCCACATTCTGTGTGTGCATACATCATCTGAATTGGCTCCTATGGTCTGTTTTTTTTTTTTTTCTGTGCCTGTCAATCACAGCAGGAGGCATTAATTGACTGTGAGGTGTTAATAACAGAGCAATAAACCCTTTAGAATGAGTAAACAATCACAGATAACAAAGTTGTTGGGTTTTTTTTTTTTTTTTTTTTTTTTTTTTTTTAACCCTTGCAGCATGCTGTCCTCAGCTTACATTGCAAAATCCTGGTGACAGATTCCCTTCAAAGGTTTAATCTAATCTTCATAAATGAGGATTGTCGGACAATGTTTAAAATTACAAGCAATTTTGCAGTTTACTACCGGTATTAAACTTTTCAGTTGCTCTTCAGATATTAATGTTTCTTTTGTTTATTCCCTTCGCCAGAACTGGATATAGTCTGATGTTTGTTAAAACAAACACTGTAGCAATTTACTGCTTATTAAAATATGCAGCTTTTGACAAAGTAACAATTTTTTTTCCTTAATTTATCCCATTGCTTAGGAGACAGACCACTGCTGCCAGATAGCAGAACACGCACAGTGTTTACAAGCTCTCTTCTTGAGCATGTAAGCACTGTATTGGATTGCTGGAGCACACTGTTCCCTTCTAATCCCGGCCAGCTTCAGCTCAGTGCGTACAAGCAGGACAGCAGTGCTTATGTTTCCTAGGCAACTAGGAACATGTTAATTTCTCAATGGCTGCAAATATTAGCATATCCAACGATGAAGATGGGAATAACTGTTTAAATGCCACAGTCAACTGCAATCTGCTTCTAAGTGTTTATAAATCTCAACAGGATTACAGATGGGCTAATAATGGCCACCAGAGCTTCTATTTTAGTAATCTGTCCATGGTTACGATGAGAGAAATATAGTGCATTCCTTAAAGGGGTTATCTGGCTTATTTTGAGGTTTTTTTTTTTTTTGTTTTTTTTTTTTTATTTCCCTATTGGGCTACATTGGGGCAGGTAAGTAGATAGAGACCACTTACCTGCCCTGCTGTCAGCCCCTCTCCCCCGGCTCAGAGCGATCATGTGACCGCTCCTGCCGCGATTTTGCTGCTTCCGGTCATTTCATGTCAACATGGGCAGGACCATGTTGACATGCAAATCTGGAACAGCATGTTACCGCCCTGTTGGGCTGTACAGTGCGTGGAGTCCCCACCCCCCTTCCCTGCACTCTCCCACACATTTCCCCGCTCCCCATACTCTCCCCGCAACCTCCCCCTGCACTGCTGTGGGGTCCGTCACCTGGGGGAGAGGCCTGGCGGCGACTGCCGTGGTGTCAGCGCCAGCAGCGGGTCCCCTGCTCAGGATCACACATTCAAATATACCGACATCACAGATCACAGATGCCGATATATTTGAAAGTGCTGATGAGAAGGAGCGCAGCGCTGCTTCTCATCACTGTCCTGCTGTCTGTGCTCTCTTCAGCACAGTGGTGACGTCACTACTGTGCTGATATGTCCAGAGCACAGACAGCGCGCGAACGTGCAGGAGCGGCGGGGACCGAGGACTGGTGAGTATGTACTCCCTACATGTGTTCCCTATGGGGGTAGGGGGAGTCGGTACAGAGCGCCGTGTGTGCGTGCGGTACAGAGCGCCGTGTGTGCGTGCGGTGCAGAGCCCTGTGTGTGTGTGGTGCAGAGCCCTGTGTGTGTGCGGTGCAGAGCCCTGTGTGTGTGCGGTGCAGAGCCCTGTGTGTGTGCGGTGCAGAGCCCTGTGTGTGTGCGGTGCAGAGCCCTGTGTGTGTGTGTGTGGTGCAGAGCCCTGTGTGTGTGTGTGTGGTGCAGAGCCCTGTGTGTGTGTGTGTGGTGCAGAGCCCTGTGTGTGTGTGTGTGGTGCAGAGCCCTGTGTGTGTGTGTGCGGTGCAGAGCCCTGTGTGTGTGTGTGCGGTGCAGAGCCCTGTGTGTGTGCGGTGCAGAGCCCTGTGTGTGTGCGGTGCAGAGCCCTGTGTGTGTGCGGTGCAGAGCCCTGTGTGTGTGCGGTGCAGAGCCCTGTGTGTGTGTGGTGCAGAGCCCTGTGTGTGTGCGGTGCAGAGCCCTGTGTGTGTGTGCGGTGCAGAGCCCTGTGTGTGTGTGTGCGGTGCAGAGCCCTGTGTGTGTGTGTGCGGTGCAGAGCCCTGTGTGTGTGTGTGCGGTGCAGAGCCCTGTGTGTGTGTGTGCGGTGCAGAGCCCTGTGTGTGTGTGTGCGGTGCAGAGCCCTGTGTGTGTGTGTGCGGTGCAGAGCCCTGTGTGTGTGTGTGCGGTGCAGAGCCCTGTGTGTGTGTGTGCGGTGCAGAGCCCTGTGTGTGTGTGTGCGGTGCAGAGCCCTGTGTGTGTGTGTGCGGTGCAGAGCCCTGTGTGTGTGTGTGCGGTGCAGAGCCCTGTGTGTGTGTGTGCGGTGCAGAGCCCTGTGTGTGTGTGTGTGTGTGTGCGGTGCAGAGCCCTGTGTGTGTGTGTGTGTGTGTGCGGTGCAGAGCCCTGTGTGTGTGTGTGTGTGTGTGCGGTGCAGAGCCCTGTGTGTGTGTGTGTGTGTGTGCGGTGCAGAGCCCTGTGTGTGTGTGTGTGCGCGGTGCAGAGCCCTGTGTGTGTGTGTGTGTGTGTGTGTGCGGTGCAGAGCCGTGTGTGTGTGTGTGTGTGTGTGCGGTGCAGAGCCCGATGTGGGGCTGTTATTTGCAATGCTGTAGTGATAACAGGTCAGGTGCTGGTGCAGAATACTGACAGGGAATGTGTGGGCAGGGGGCGAGCCTGGACACTGAGGCCGGGCGGTGCCAGCTGTGACTGGGAGGTGTGGCACAGGAAGTTATCATGTTTGCTAGAGCTGAATATAAACAAAGACCTGCAGAGAATAAAGTCATAATTCAAGAGGAACAAAAGTTAGAAAACAAAAAATAACAATGTAGGGGTGTTTTATATGACAATACAGCACAGATTAGCTTACCAAAAATTTTGAGTTTGTCGGACAACTGCTTTAAATACTGCAGTGTGATATGCAAGTGATTATCTATTCAGATCTCCTACCAGTGCTGCTTCCATAACAACTCTATTCTGTAACCCCACACAACAAATGGTGTAAACATAAACTGCTTGGATTTGGGTGATTTATCATGCCTCCTAAGAAAATGGAGTAAAAATTGATCAAAGTGGAGCCAACGAGATTGTAGCTCATCCAGCAAACATAAAAACAAACAACCTTATTAGGTTATTGTTTATATTTGTAAACAATGTGGATAGGTTATTGTTTATATTTGTAATCTTTTGATGATATAAGGCTGTATTATATCACGGATGTCATTTTGAATGCCAGCCAATGTCCTTTCAGCATGCATAAATAGATGGATATATGGCTAGCAATAAATGCTGAATCTCTGGCTGATGGTTTATTAATTCTACATGTACAAACCTCCTCTTTTCCATCTTCCCTACATGTGACACTTTTGCGGTCAGTGTTTCCAGCTCTGTGTCAGGGATTAACCTGCTCTTCTGGGTGACCGCATTAGTGACAATAGCCTCATTGTGTAAAAATGAGGTCCACTGTTTGCTAGCCGAGGCTGAAGCTGGGAGGAGCCGCTGCCTGGGAGGGGGAACCTGTCACTGAGAAGCCAGTGGGGTTGGCCGCTGGAGAAGAGAGCGTTTTAATTGCTTTCCCTACATCAGCAGCATCCAGACAGCATCCTGGGACTTGCTTACGTTCCTAGCATCTCTGGTCACATGAGTGTGAATTTTCTCTTCTCTCCATTAGTCAGCCATTTTGGTCACCACCCTGCTTGCTGCGCAGAACCAATCCTACAAGATCACAAGTGCCTGGGCTGTGCAGACCTGCTGCCCTCTTTGAACCTCTCGGATTCCTGTAATTGCCTTCCATTGTCCTTTCTGTGCCACTGGACGACTGCTTTGAATTTTCATGACCTAGCTCTCTGGCTTTGACAAAGCATAATCTTCGAATCTGGAGTTTGGGCTTTAAAAAAGCAGGTTTGACGCATGACAATTGGCATCAGGGGGCGGAAGAGGCAGAAAGGATCCTCAGGCATTTCTTCAGTAATCCAGTCATACGTTTTCTATCGATCTCTCTGCATGTTGATTGTGCAACTTTACCTCTGAGCTCGTTGCATCCATCTTGGATTCTTGACCGCTCTTCGTGCCGTTCCTGTTTTTTGTTTTGTTTATTTTTGGGTGAGTGTTGTATCACCTGAGCCATCATGTCGGCTCTCACTCCTCAAAGCGACATGCCAACCCCCACCACAGACAAGATAACACAGGCTGCCATGGAGACCATCTACCTTTGCAAATTCCGCGTTTCTATGGATGGCGAATGGCTTTGCTTGCGCGAACTTGATGACATCTCGCTTACGCCAGACCATGAACCTAATCCTGAAGGTATGGGCCAAATGCCAGCCATGGCAACCTCCCGTAATCTCCTGCTGTGAAATACTTCATTGTCCTCACCTCCAAGTATTACGTATGAGTGATTGTTTCCCCCTTTATTACTTTTCTGCTAATGTTTTGTCCAATACTCTGTGCAATAATATTTATTGTATAGCTGGATGTAGCACTTAATGCAGAATTTATGGCTTATGTAGGAGCGAATAATTTCCTTATTGAGGCTGATGTGTGAAGGTCATGTCTCTCCAGGCCTGCTGGTAGTATACATGATATAGATATAGATAGATATATATAGATAGAGATTATATATATATATATATATATATATATATATATATATATATATATATATATATATATATATATATATATATATAATCAGTCCATTCAGTAGGCCTATCAGCTGTGTATATGTATATATAATATGTACTGTGCATGTCTCATCCACTATTCAAGCGTTCCCTGTTCCCTGTGGTGCCCACTTTAAGATTCATATGCTTCATATTTACAGCATGGTGTACCATCCACATCCTCTTCTTCTAAGCCTCCCTCTTCCTACAATCTGTAACCTTCAGATTACCTTTGTAATATGATGCAGTGAAATACACCACAGCCGTCAGTGGATCTGTGTATCCTGTACATACGCTGAAAGAGTTAATAGCATCTTGTCGCGGTGGTTTTCTGACAGGTGGTTAAATGGCTTTGTGCCCCCCACCCCGACACTGTCATTCTGAATAGTTTTTAGACAAAAGACCTTTAGAGTATAGAGATCTGCTAAGAGTCGACTAATCCCCAGTTTATTCTACCTCCCTCGTGATCAGGGCCCAGCCTCTTGGGCCCTCTGTTTTTCTAGCATGGCAGTACACAGAAGGGCACATTTTATATGGTATGCCAATGCATGGGCATATGTAAGGTGCACAGTCAGTAGTAATACACAGTGGCAGGGTCTCATCATTTGGGCCTTGCCTATGATTGAACCTAACATTTTATTAGAAGTACATCAAGACCTTTGTTTCTGTTACAGATTGAATTCCTTCTTTCTTCTCACAGGACGGAACAAACTAAAAAAATATTTCCTGCTACAGATATGAATGGCATTACATATGTCTTTAAAGGGAATGTGTCAGCAGGCTGTTGCTTGTGCTAATGTAGGGCAAGACATCCTGATTCCAGGGATGTGTCACCTAAAGGGGTGTGTGTGTGTGTGTGTGTGTGTGTGTGTGTGTGTGTGTGTGTGTGTGTGTGTGTGTGTGTGTGTGTGTGTGTGTGTGTGTGTGTGTGTGTGTGTGTGTGTGTGTGTGTGTGTGTGTGTGTGTGTGTGTATACTGGCCTGCACGTGAGACAGTCTTCCACACAGCTGTACTGTGGCTTCTTTTCCGCTCTGCAGACATGCTGACTGGCAGCCGGCTCCCCACTGTCTAACCTATCACTGACTGACCTTCATTTCTTAAAGTAATGATGGCCACTCGTTTTTCTTGGCTGCTTTTTTCTTGCCATAATACAAATTCTAACAGTCTATTCAGTAGGACTATCAGCTGTGTATCCACCAGACTTCTGCACAACACAACTGATGGTGCCAACCCCATTTATAAGGCAAGAAATCCCACTTATTAAAGCTGACAGGGCACACCTGTGAAGTGAAAACCATTTCCGGTGACTACCTCTTGAAGCTCATCAAGAGAATGCCAAGAGTGTGCAAAGCAGTAATCAAAGCAAAAGGGGGCTACTTTGAAGAACCTAGAATATAAGACATATTTTCAGTTGTTTCACACTTTTTGTTAAGTATTTCATTCCACATGTGTTAATTCATAGTTTTGATGTCTGCAATGTGAATCTGCAATTTTCAGAGTCCTGAAAATAAAGAAAACTTTTTGAATGAGAAGGTGTGTTCAGACTTTTGATCTGTAATAAATATATATCCCTTTAGGTGACACATCCCTGGAATTGGCATGTCTTGCCCTACATTAATAATATTATTTTTATTATTATTATTGCGCTATCAATTCCATGGCGCTTTACATGTGAAAGGGGTGTACATAATAGGGACAAGTATAATAATCATAAACAATACAAGACACAGACAGGTAACAGGATGAGAGAGGTCATTATAAAAAGCAAAAACCTGCTACTGCTGACACATTCCCTTTAAATACACATGTAATTTCATTCATATGTAGCAGGAAATCTTTTTTTTTTTTTTCTGTTCCGTCCTGTGATAGAATATGAATATATATAATGTATATATGTGTGTGTGTGTATATATATATATATATATATATATATATATATATATATATATATATATATATATATATATATATATATATATATATATATATATATATATATATATATATATATATATATATATATATATATATATATAATATGTGTGTATGTATTGTAACAAGGCTACTCACTTGGCTGCGTGTTGAGGTAAGGACAGGAACGGTTTCATTAGAAAAGTCCAGCAGGTTTATTTTAAAAGTCTCATAACCTGCTTCAGCAGAAACATAAAGCAAGCCTTTTCGGCCACAATGGTATAAAACAACGAAAAAAAAAACAACCCAATAAGTCAGTGTCACTGCGGGCGTGCCCGCTCGGCATAAACAGTCCACTTTCACACAGAGCTCCTCTCTGTTAGGCTGTGTGCACACGTTGCGTTTTTTACCGCGGAAACGCTGCGTTTTGAACCGCAGCGTTTCAGTGGCAAATTGCGTGCGTTCAGCTTTCCCAGCTAAGTGTATGGGAAAGCTGAAAAATCAGTGCACACGCTGCGTTTCTTTCCGCAGCGTTTTGGATGCCAAAAATCGGTGCGGAAAGAAAAGCAGCATGTCACTACTTTTGTGCGTTGTGGCTGCGTTCTCTCCCCCATTAAATCAATGATGTGGGGTCAGAACGCAGCTACACCGCATGGACCTGCTTTTTTGTTGCGGTCCGCGGGCTTTGTCGGCACGCCAGAACGCAGGCATTTACCTGGAAGTGAGGTCAAGAGGTTTCCTGTTGACCTCACTTCCTGGCAAAGCCCCCGGTGTCGCCAAAGTGCCCGCCCCGACCCCCGACCCCCCTCCCGAAAATCCAACATGGCCGCGCGCACAGTAGCGCACCGGCCGCCCTGCTCCTATGATTTCTGTCGCATGTGCAATAACACATGCGACAGAAAAATGCACCCAGGCCCTGCCCGTTCACCCCAATTCCCCCCCGGTGTCATACATACCTGTCCGGTCGCAGCGCTGATCCCCCGCGGCCCCCTCCTCCTTCACAGCAGACTCCGGCCGGTCACATGTGCAGAGCAGCTGACAGCCAGCACAGTGTTCAGAGAGCTGTGCTGGCTGCTCGGCAGTCTGCAGCTGTGACCCGGGGAGAGTGGGTGCAGATTTTTGCACCCACTCTCCTCAAATGAAGGGTCTGCCCTCCTAGAAAATGGGGGATACGTTCCCTGAACGTGCCCCCATATTCTAGAAGGTCCAGAGGCGACGTGGGACATCCAAATGGATTTCTGCGGACCCATTTTTTTTTTATTAAATTGGAGAACAAGGGAATGATTTGGGGAGTGTTTTTTCTAATAAAAAATTTTTTGTTGTCTTTTTTTGCTTTTGTTTACTGTCAATTAGTTATGTCGGGTGTCTGATAGACGCCGTGACATCACTAATTGCTGGGCTTGATGCCAGGTGACATTACACATCTGGTATCAACCCCATTTATTACCCCGTTAGCCAACGCACCAGGGCGCGGGATGAGTTGGGGCGAAGCGCCAGGATTGGCGCATCTAATGGATGCGCCACTTCTGGGGCGGCTGTGGCCTGCTATTTTTAGGCTGGGAAGAGTCCAATAACCATGGCTCTTCCCACCCTGAGAATACCAGACCTCAGCTGTCAGCTTCACCTTGGCTGGTGATCTAATTTGGGGGGACCCCATGTTGTTTTTTTTTTTATTATTTTTATTTATAAATAAAAAAAAAAAACCTGGGGAGCCCTCCAAATTGATCACCAGACAAGATGAAGCTGCCAGCTGTGGTTTGCAGGCTGCAGCTGTCTGCTTTACCCTGACTGGCTATCAAAAATAGGGGGGACCCCACGCTATTTTTTTTTTTTTTTGTTTTTGTGATAAAAACTAGGCTAGGCACCCTTTAGTGCCACATGAAAGGTACTAAAGGTGCCAGCTTAGAATATGCAGACGGGGGTGGGACGTTGTATATATATTTGACCTCCATTGACGCTTTTTAGGCTGGATGCCCACAATCGGGGTTTGCAGCGTTATGGGCGCAGATTGTTTTCCCTGCGTCCATGACGCTGCGTTGTGCAGTAGAAGCACAGTGGAAGGATTTTTAGAAATCTCATGCCCACTGTGCTTCTTTTCTCCGCAGCATAAACTGACCGGTGGCGTGGCTTCCCGAGCCTCAGTATGTCAATTTATGCTGCGGAGATGAGTGTTCTCTGCAGGTAGCATAGAGCTCCACAGCAGCCTGAACCCAAATCGTGGGCATGGGCAGCTGCAGGAAGGCTGACACTGTGTACTAGACGCCGTGTCGCTGGATCATGGCCACATAGCCTTAGGCCCCTTTCACATGTCAGTGATTCTGGTACGTTTGTGCTTTTTTTAAACGTACCAGGATCACTGACATACGCAGACCCATTATAATGAATGGGTCTGCTCACACATCAGTGATTTTTCACTGCACGTGTCTCCATGCGGCGTACCCGCGTGTGCGTGATTGCCGCACGGAGACATGTCCATTTTTTTTCTGGCATTACTGATGTTCCACGGACCACGCAGTGGTGTGATCCGTGAAACACGTTCCAGAAAAAAACGTGCTTTTAAAATAAAAATCATTTTAACTCACCCGGCGTCCAGCGATGTCCTCTGCAGCCCGTGCAGCTTGCTGCTTCTGAGCCGGCTCATTATTGTCGCGCATATTCATGATGCACGACACAGCCGACCCGGAAGCAGCTGCTGCGGGGGTCAGCGCCGGCCGGATGCTGCACTGCGGGAGCGATCAGCACCATGGAGAGCGGGAGCGGGCACAGGTGAGTTAATCTCTAAGTGCAATCACGGACCACGGAGAACGGAGCCCGGATTGCACTTAGACAACCCATGTGTGCCGTGATTCACGGCACACGGAGGGACATGTGCGTGTTTTACACGCCAGTGAAAAACGTCAGTGTTTTTCACTGACGTGTGAAACGGGCGTAAAAGTGAGAATATTGTTGCTACAGCAACATTTTGGGTGAAGTAGCTGTGGATTCAAAATGCTTAATATACTCCTGAATAAAATCCTTGATGGGTGCAGATTCCAAAATGGGGTCACTTGTGGGGGTTTTCTGACGTATAGGTACCTAAGGGGCTCGGTGCGCGAAGTTTTATTTCAACTTTTCCAAAATTCAAATGGTGCTCCTTCCATTCCAAGCCCTCCCATTTATCCAAACAGAATGTGGAGAAGGAAATGACATCACAGGTTTTTTTTCCCCAAAGGTCTGTGTTCAACCAACTTTATTAACACTGACAAGTCTCAAAAAAGCATGAAAAACGCATGAAAAACGCATGCGTTTTCGATGCGTTGTTTCTAAAAAAGCATTGTTTACAATTCTCCCCTCTGCCAGAGGGTGCGTTTTTTTCCGCGCGGAAAAAAAAGCAACATGTGCACATACCCTTAGAGTCCAGCAATCCCCAAACACAGACACCCTATGAGACTCCTAGTCTCCTTTTATATCCACAACCAGACCCAGAAGTGGAGGTATGTGAGCAGCCAGACCCACCCATCTCTCCGGCTGCTCGTAAAACCCAGCCCTAATATTCTCCTAATATTCTCCCAGCACTACATGTACTGGAGCTTACTCCCGGGCTTACATTACAGAGGATAACCATCTCTGCGACACATACCTCCCATCTATAGGACCAGTAACCCTGTTACACACCTCCCCCCTCTACCACTAGACACGGGAGTCTCGATAGGGCATCAGCATTACCATGCAGCCGCCCAGCTCTATGTTCAACATGGAAGCTATAATCCTGCAGGGCTAGAAACCAACGAGTAACTCTGGCATTCCTACCCTTTTTCTCCCTCATCCACCTGAGTGGGGCATGATCCGAGATCAGCCGAAACTGCCTACCCAGCAGGTAGTATCGTAAGGTGTCCACCGCCCACTTTATGGCTAAACATTCTTTTTCTACGATAGAATAATTCTTCTCACAAGGCGACAGTTTTCTACTCCGGTAAAGAATGGGATGTTCTTCTCCGTGTAATTCCTGAGACAGGACCGCTCCCAATCCAACTTCTGAGGCATCCGTCTGGACCACGAACTCCCTCTTAAAGTCGGGTGCCACTAGGACCGGTTGTTTACACAAAACTACTTTCAGTTCCTGGAATGCCGTTTCCGCCTCTGAGGTCCACTTGGCCATAGCTGATTTCGTCCCCTTAAGGAGGTCAGTCAGAGGTGCAGCTACCACGGCAAAGTTGGGAATAAATCTTCTATAGTACCCTACGATTCCTAGAAAGGCCCTGACCTGCTTTTTCGAAAGCGGTCTTGGCCAGTTCTGGATTGCATCCACTTTGTTGATTTGGGGTTTAATTACACCTCTACCTACCACATAGCCTAGATACTTGGCCTCTTCTTTTCCCATGGCACACTTTTTCGGATTTATAGAAAACCCCGCCTTCCTCAGTGCATCAAACACTGCCTGGACCTTTCCCAGATGGCTTCACCAATCAGGGCTAAAGATCACAATGTCGTCCAAATATGCCGCTGCGTAATCCTTATGGGGTGCCAAGATCTGGTCCATGGCCCTCTGAAAGGTGGCCGGGGCTCCCTGCAGTCCAAACGGCATCCGGGTGTATTGGAAGCATCCGTCAGGCGTAGAGAAGGCTGTCTTCTCTTTGGCATTTTGTGACATGGGAATTTGCCAATATCCTTTTGGCAGATCCAGGGTGGTTATATACCGTGCCGGGCCCAACCTCTCAATCAGCTCGTCGACACGAGGCATCGGATATGCATCAAACTTGGAGACTTCGTTCAGCTTCCGATAATCGTTACAAAATCTCCATTCCCCATCCGGCTTCGGCACAAGGACAATTGGACTGGACCAACCACTCTTGGACTCCTCGATGACTCCTAGTTTCAGCATTCGTTTCACCTCTTTGGAGATCGCCTCTCGCCGAGCCTCAGGAATTCGATAGGGTTTTATGTTCACCCGCACGTGGGGTTCCGTCAGAACCTCATGTTCTATTACCTGGGTACATCCAGGTAGGTCCGAGAACAGGTCTCTGTTCTGCTGAAGTAACTCTCGACATTGCTGTTTTTGGGCTTTCGACAGCGACTCTGCCACGATTACATCTTCAATGTTATCTTCTGGCTTGGCCACCAAACATGAGGTTTCCCGGGATTCCCTGTCTTGCCATGGCTTGATAAGGTTGATGTGGTAGATTTGATAGGGTTTCCTCTTCCCGGGTTGATGTACTTTGTAGTTCACTTCTCCCAGTTTTTCTACTATTTCATATGGGCCCTGCCATTTGGCCAGAAACTTACTCTCCACTGTCGGAATCAGCACGAGTACCCTGTCTCCGGGGCTGAATTGTCTCACTCTGGCAGACCGATTGTAGATCCTTGCTTGAGCTTCTTGTGCCTGGAGGAGGTGCTCTTTTACGATGGGCATTACCTTAGCCATCCTCTCCTACATCTGGGCGACGTGTTCAATGACGCTTCGGTAGGGGGTCACTTCGGCTTCCCAGGTCTCCTTGGCTACATCTAAGAGTCCCCGGGGGTGTCGGCCATACAGGAGTTAAAATGGAGAGAAGCCAGTAGAGGCCTGTGGAACCTCCCGGATAGAAAATAGTAAATACGGTAGCAGGCAGTCCAGTCGCGGCCATCCTTCTCAATTACCTTTTGTGAGCATATTCTTTAATGTCTTGTTAAACCTTTCCACTAGACCATCCGTCTGCGGATGGTAAACCGACGTCTTCAATTGATTAATCTGGAGGATTTTACACAACTCCCGCATCACCTTGCTCATGAAAGGGGTCCCTTGGTCAGTCAGGACCTCCTTTGGTAGCCCTGTCCGGGCAAAGATGTGAACCAACTCACGGGCTATACTTTTGGCCGACGAGTTTCTCAGGGGCACTGCTTCCGGGTAGCGTGTTGCATAATCGAGGACCACCAATATATATTGGTGCCCACGAGCAGACTTGACAAGAGGACCTACCAACTCCATGGCAATTCTCTCAAACGGAACTTCTATGATTGGTAACGGCACTAGGGGACTGCGGAAGTGAGAAGTTGGAGCGGTTAGCTGGCAGGTGGGACAGGACCTGCAATACTCCCTGATCTCATGGTAACATCCGGGCCAGAAAAACCTTCTAGTAATCCTTTCTTGCGTTTTATCTACGCCCAGGTGGCCACCCAAAATATGTGAATGGGCTAAGTCCAACACTTTCCGCCTATAGGGCCCTGGGACTAGCAGCTGCTCAATTGTTTCCTCTCCTATCTTTGTGACCCGATACAACAAATCCCCGCCCATCATGAAATATGGATATCTAGTGTCAGCTCCGGGCTCCTGAGCTATGCCATTTATGACTGTTACACTATTGAATGCTTCCCTCAGAGCTAGGTCCCTATGCTGGGCAGACCCAAAGTTTTCTATGCTAACCCCTAACTCAGGAACATCTGGTTCAGGAGACGTTGTCTCCTCCTCATCACCCACAAGCACACACAAAGGGAAACAGTCAGACACCGGCTGTGGTGGGGCTTCGTTTGGAGAGATCTGGCTTTGCTCCGAGCCTCCGGTCACGTCCCCCTTCCCCCACAAGTCCCAAAATAAGGAAAAGTCTCGACCAAGGATAATGGGGTGCAACAAGTCTGGGACCACGCCCACTTCATGGGAATCAGAACCTTGCATCGTTTCAATAATCACTCTGGCCACAGGATAGTCTTTCGCATTCCCCGTGGATACAGCGGACTCCAATCCTCTTTCCTGGGATCAAGTTCAGCGGGGGTGTGGCCCTTATCAGGGTCACCAAACTCCCCGAGTCTAATAGACCAGTCATTCGCACCCAGTCTACCTTTTACGGGACATGCTTGTGGCCCCTCACTGGAGGGACAGTCCACACTGCAGGCCGGATATGCGTAATAGGAGCACCGCCGACCTAAGTTACATTCCATCTGTTCGATGGTCAGGGGACAACGGGCAGCAATATGACCTGGGCCATGGCATCTAAAGCAAATTATGTCCCCAGTTGAAACCTTCGGTACTAGCTCCGGCGCCCCCTTTGCCCTTGAACGTCCCGCCTCTTTTTGGGTATCCACCCCCTGTTGGGAACCCCAGTATGTAGAGGGTGAGTTCTGTGGCTTCCCCAACGACCCCTCTACCACCTGGTATCGCTCGACCAAACCGACCAGGTCGTCAGCATTCTGGGGATCACCCTGGGCAACCCATGTCTGTATCGGTCTCGGAAGGGAGTGCACGAACCGATCCATTACCACTCGCTCCACCATCTGTGCTGGGGTAGAAGTCTCTGGCATCAACCATTTCTGGACCAAGTGTACTAAGTCAAACATCTGGGAGCGGGGTTGTTTGTCACGGTGATACGCCCAGCGATGGACCCGTTGGGCCCTGATAGTCATTGTCACCCCCAGGCGAGCCAAGATTTCGGTGTTTAATTTTACATATTCTTGCGCATCTTGTTGGGCCAAGTCATAGTATGCCTTCTGCGGCTCCCCTGTTAAGTATGGCCCCAGCACCTCCGCCCATAGTACTTGCAGAAGTTTCTCACGCTCGGCAATTCTCTCGAACACCGTTAAAAAGGCCTCTGTCATCCCCAGGGGTCATTTTCTGCATCGCATTCCTTACCGCCTTCCGGATGCATGAGTCCTCAACTGGTCTCTGGGTTGGATCAGTTCTCGGACCACGTATCGCCTCTGCAAGAAGTTTAATCTGCTGCTGCTGTTCCTCTCGCTGCTGCTGCAACTGTTGTAACAGTCTATTGGTTTCCTGCTGGGCTTGTTGTTGTTGCTGCTGAGCATGCACCAGGTGTTTAATCACGTCCTCCATCTTGGGTGAATCAGCCTTGCCACTCACAGCCGCCTTCACCCAGGACATATATTGCTCCTGCCGCCGTCACACGTTGTTCCTGGGAACGTTGCCCGCAGACCAACACCAAATGTAACAAGGCTACTCACTTGGCTGCGTGTTGAGGTAAGGACACGAACGGTTTCATTAGAAAAGTCCAGCAGGTTTATTTTAAAAGCCTCATAACCTGCTTCAGCAGAAACATAAAGCAAGCCTTTTCGGCCACAAAGGTATAAAACAACAACAAAAAAACCCCCCAATAAGTCCGTGTCACTGCGGGCGTGCCCGCTCGGCATAAACGGTCCACTTTCACACAGAGCTCCTCTCTGTTAGTCCAGCAATCCCAAATCACAGACACCCTATGAGACTCCTGGTCTCCTTTTTATATCCACAACCAGACCCAGAAGTGGAGGTATGTGAGCAGCCAGACCCACCCATCTCTCCGGCTGCTCGTAAAACCCGGCCCTAATAGTCTCCTAATATTCTCCCAGCACTACTTGTACTGGAGCTTACTCCCGGGCTTACTTTACAGAGGATAACCATCTCTGCGACACATACCTCCCATCGACTATAGGACCAGTAACCCTGTTACAGTATGTATATATGTATATGTATGTATATAAATTATACAAAAAAAATGTGCCAAAGCACAAATAGGTTAGACAGTGGGGAGCTGGCTGTCAATCAGCATGTCTGCAGAACGGAAAAGAAGCCACAGTACAGCTGTGTGGAAGACTGTTTCACGGTGCAGGCCAGTCGGGCAAAGCTGTAGCCCCGCCCCCACCACTGATCATTTGCATACAATTTACCGTGTACATAATAAGCTGCCAATCAGGCGTGTAGGCAGGGTTATATACAGCTCAGTATTCTGACCACACTGGATCTACAACAGAGAAAACCGGGATTCTATCAAAATTGCACCAAGTAGTCCAATCATTGGTACATCCCTGAAATTGGGCTCTCGGCCTCTACATCATGCAGCTCTGAGTACATGGCAAAACCTGCTGACTGACCCCTTTAAAGCAGATCTGTCACTAGATTTCACAAATTGCATATATAGATAATAATTGGGTCTCTAAGGCTGTGGCCACACGAGCACTACTGTGAGTGCATCGTATGACACTCGTCTACCGCTCTGCTGGAATCTAAGCAGAGTGTCATGTCATTGTGATGCAATCCTGGGATCACAGCTGTGGAGGAGAGGGAGGGACTAATCTCCCTATCTCGTTTATTAGCTGATGCGTATATTGCACTGTACTCCGCTGTAATGCTGGTACAATGCGATGTCTCTCTCGCCCCCATAGACTTATATGGGTGTGAGCGAAAACCAATTGGATTCCACCCACAGCATGCTGCGATTGTTTTCTCGGTCCGATTAGGGCTGAGAAAAAAAATGATCATGGAAGTGGCCCCATAGAGTAACATGGGTCTGGGTGGAATTTTGTTTTCCCCACTTGCTCCTCTTTACTTGCGGTGTATCCTTAGCCTTAAACTTGATGTACTTTTTGATGTTTTGACATTGATTTGTAAACTTTTTTTTTTTTTTTTTTGCAGCCAGTTATTAAAATGTTCATTGTAATATCAGAATTATGTAGCCATTATGATGTGGATTTTCAAAGTAAGTACACCAGCCTCATCCGATCTCTGAGATAAGCTATGCAGATTGTAGTGTGAAATCTTTAGACAGATCTACCATGAATAACCTGGTTGTAGACACAAGCTTTACTGGATGAAAGATCAAACTAAAGGTTGTTCCTTTTTGGGTACACCACCACACACTGCACAGGTGACTGTAGGCAGATTTACAATATTTATGGGCTGACTAGTTTAAGCCACAGGTTGTGGTTGGTTTGAACAGTCGAACAAGGCTGAAATGTTTGAGTCTATAGGCAGCATTCTTTTTGATACTTCAGTGGTTCGTGATGCCAGTTGTGAATTGTTGTGTTCAGCCTAGTCCTCTCTATTCCTGTAAATAACACTATCTGCTGATCATTTCTAATGGATATAGTATTTCGTTATACTTGGGCCTATGCAATTCTTGGCTACAATCTTATTGCACTCAACTGTTTTGTGGTTTAAACTGCAAAGAAAAAGCCTATAGATCTGTGCTCCCAAGGTACGACTACTGGTTGGGGTCAAGCTGCTTATATCTTCTCCTGTTGTGATGCTTCCCTTTAAATGCAAGAATGCCATTAGTGCATTGCTTATGTGGCTGGTCATGTCACTGGCATTTTACGGTAAAGCCCCCCCTCTCAGAGAAAAGGGTAAATTCCTATTGTGGTGAAACATGGTGACTATACTTGATCACTAGTGATCAGCAAGCACTACCATGCTCGGTACTTGAAAGCAGTCAGACGCCTGGACAGGCTAGACACTAGTACCAAGCATAATTTAAGTCAATGCGGAACTCTATCATTTTTCCACAAAATCGTCCATAAAAATGCTTTAGTTTCCAATTGACTATCATCCGGGCATCCAACCTGATTATTTTAAGTAACAAGCACCCAAACAGGGTAGTGCTTGCTTTTCACTATTGATCACATATTATTTTTTATATATTTTTTTCATCCACATGACTGGCTTCCAATGAAAACAACCACTCTTGGTGGCAATAACCATTAGCTGTACACGCCCAAGTTTCTTTTCTGGAGATCCATGTTTCAACAGTGATACACCAGAAACAAAAAAGGCATGCTAAAACATGGTTCTTCACACTTTTTACATCTCCTGTGCGAACCTTTGGTCACAGGTACATGTCTAATTGTTCTTTGTGATAGATTCTTAAGCCATTTGTTGGATTTGTTAAGATATAGTCTGATCCTGCACATTGCACAACCTATCACATTGCACAACACATTGCCTCCAGCCCACTCCCACCAGATCTGTATCCCAGCCCCCCTCACCAGATCTGTATGCCCCAGCAGCCCTCTCCTCACCAGAGCTATATGCCTCTAGCCACCACCCCCCTCACCAGATCTGTATGCCCCCACACCAGATTTGTATGCCCCCATCCCCCCATCGGAGCTGTATGTGGCCCCCAGAGCTGAATAAGCCCCAACACCAGAGCTATATGCCCGTTAGTAATATCTATGCTACCAGTAATTTGTATGCCCCACAGTAAAGTGTATTTCCCCCAGTAATGTGTGTACCCCTTAGTAACGTGTATGCCCCTCAGTGAAAAATGTTAATTAAATATAGAGAGGGAACCACGGGTATATGCCGCGCTAAAAACCACTGAAGTTGAAATGATGTGAAAATTTCTCTTTTATTTACAGCTGTAAATAAAAGAGAAATTTTCACATCATTTCAACTTCAGTGGTTTTTAGCGCGGCATATACCCGTGGTTCCCTCTCTATATTTAATTAACATTCGATATTGTTATACGGGGCCGCTGCTTGAATCACACGGACACTCACATGCTTTTGAAGGAGTTGTGACTGGCACAACCCTATCAGGTGAGTGTTACTGTTCCTTTCCTATCACCACTTGTTATATCGGGTAAGACCCTATTGCGCCCTTTGTCTCCCCATTTTTTTAGTTTCCTCAGTGAAAAACACAGACGTTCTTCACTGATGTGTTAAACACGCATATGTCCCTTCATACTCCGTGATTCACGGCACACAGTGGTTGTCCATGTGCAATCCATGATACGTACTCCGTGATTGCACATGGACATATACTCACCTGCCCCGCTCCTGCTCTCCGTGGTGCTGAAGAGTCCCGTGATTCAGCACCCAGCCACCGCTCTCTCACCTCTGCAGCTACTTCCGGGTAGGCTCTGGCTGCATAAATGAATATGCATGCCATAATGAACCGGGCAGGAAGAAGCAGAGAGCAACTGCCGAATTCAGCATTGCTGGAGAAGGTGAGTTGAAAAAGCTTTTTATTTTAAATGTCCGTGTTTTTCTGGTACGTGTTTCACGGATCAAACCATAGTGTGGTTTGTGGGACATCAGTGGTGCCAGAAAAAAAACAGACATGTTTCTGTGCGGCAATCACGGATACGCATGTACGCCGCACGGAGACACGGTCAGGGAAAAATCACTGATGTGTGAGCAGACCCATTGATTATAATGGGTCTGCATAGGTCAGTGATTCTGGTACGTATAAAAACTAGCACATACATACCAGAATCACTGACATCTGAAACAGGACTAATATGTATGCCCCCTCAAGTACTGTCTATGCCCCAAGATCCTCCTGTGCTGTATATACTGAAGCCTCCAGCCCCTCCTGTGCTGTATATACTGTAGCCCCCAGCCCCTCCTGTGATGTGTATATACTGTAGCCCCCAGCCCCTCCTGTGATGTGTATATACCGTAGCCCCCAGCCCCTCCTGTGCTGTATATACTGCAGCCCCCAACCCCTCCTGTGCTGTATATACTGCAGCCCCCAGCCCCTCCTGTGCTGTATATACTGTAGAAAAGGCAAATATCCAGCATCCAGGAGAGTAGTGGATTAAAACTTGCTTTTATTAGACAAGTAAAAACAAAATGTGGTCCAGTAAGCACAGAGGCACAGATATTATGCGTATAAACCAACGCGTTTCGACCAGAGCGTCTTATTCATGGCATGAATAAGACGCTCTGGTCGAAACGCGTTGGTTTATACGCATAATATCTGTGCCTCTGTGCTTACTGGACCACATTTTGTTTTTACTTGTCTAATAAAAGCAAGTTTTAATCCACTACTCTCCTGGATGCTGGATATTTGCCTTTTTTGAAGTTGTCTTCCGCCCGGGCCAGGGCGTTCCCTGCATCGGTTGGAGTTCGGGGAGTGAAGAGGGGTGAGCTGACTATGGTTTTTTGCGTATATACTGTAGCCCCCAGCCCCTCCTGTGCTGTATATACTGTAGCCCCCAGCCCCTCCTGTGCTGTATATACTGTAGCCCCCAGCCCCTCCTGTGCTGTATATACTGTAGCCCCCAGCCCCTCCTGTGCTGTATATACTGTAGCCCCCAGCCCCTCCTGTGCTGTATATACTGTAGCCCCCAGCCCCTCCTGTGCTGTATATACTGTAGCCCCCAGCCCCTCCTGTGCTGTATATACTGTAGCCCCCAGCCCCTCCTGTGCTGTATATACTGTAGCCCCCAGCCCCTCCTGTGCTGTATATACTGTAGCCCCCAGCCCCTCCTGTGCTGTATGTACTGTAGCCCCCAGCCCCTCCTGTGCTGTATGTACTGTATATATACAGTGTGTGTGTGTGTGTGTGTGTGTGTGTGTGTGTGTGTATATATATATATATATATATATATATATATAAATATAATCTAAAACCCCCATCCTCCCTTGTGATACATACACAGCGGTGTCAGTGTGCACTGTGCGTGGCTAGGTCTGTTTAAAGTGTTGCCAAGTGATCACATGCCGAGGAGGAGCTGGATAGAGAGACAAGCGGGGTAGGTGAGTGCGGCTGCTGCCGGCTTCCCCATGTTATTACCTCCAATGTGTGTATATGTATGATGTATATATCTGTGTATAGATTTGTCTGTTTATATATATTTTAGGGAATTTGTGTTCAAATATGTACTGTATATGTGCGTATGCCTGTGCCCACGATCAGGACTCGCTGTGTCCTGGAGGCAGCGGGTCCTGACCTGCGGCGCTGCACGTCTCCTCCACAGGAGACCACAGCTGCCTGTGCCCACGATCAGGACTCGCTGTGTCCTGGAGGCATCGGGTCCTGACCTGCGGGGCTGCACGTCTCCTCCACAGGAGACCGCAGCTGCCTGTGCCCATGATCAGGGCTCGCTGTGTCCTGGAGGCAGCGGGTCCTGACCTGCGGCGCTGCACGTCTCCTCCACAGGAGACCACAGCTGCCTGTGCCCACGATCAGGACTCGCTGTGTCCTGGAGGCATCGGGTCCTGACCTGCGGGGCTGCACGTCTCCTCCACAGGAGACCGCAGCTGCCTGTGCCCATGATCAGGGCTCGCTGTGTCCTGGAGGCAGCGGGTCCTGACCTGTGGGGCTGCACGTCTCCTCTACAGGAGAACGCAGCTGCCTGTGCCCACGATCAGGGTTCAGTGCGCTGCGGTCTCCTGCTGTGTTCTCCCTACGGAGGACGCATGCAACTGCAGCAAACACTTGATATGCTGCAGTCTGGAAAGACGCTCCGCAGGTCAGTGTTTGCTGCAGAAAAAACAAGCACAATGGGTAGGAGATTTCTAGAAATCCCTCCACTGTGCTTGTACTGTACAATGCAGTGTTTTGGACACAGCAAAAACACGCTACATCCAAAATGCTGCAAATACTGATCGTGGGCACGCAGCCTTAAACAATGTAATCAGCAGTGCTGAAAAGGATTGGATGTGGGCGTGACAGATTGAAAATGGGTGTGGTTAGTGGGCGTGGCTTAAAATTGCCGCGGCGCGCGTAGCGCGCCGCATACTTTGTCCCTCTTTCTCATCTTTAAATGTTGGGAGGTATGCTTTTAGTACTTGCCAGTTTCCTGTTATAAACGAGTCATGGCTACATTTTCCTTTAGCCCCAGAGAAATACATTTGGGCAGATCTATAAAATCAGGGCTAGGGCAGCAAAGAAAGTGGTTTGTCAATGCCATTTCCCAGAAATTCACACTTTGTTTCCAAGATCTAACTCCTAACTTAAAAGTTTTAGTGTATTACAAACCTTTTTTGTGAATTTTTTTTTTCTTTTTAGTAGATCTGAGACAAAATGTGCAAAAGAATCCATCGCTTTTCTTTTTTTCATCACATTGGCACATAATCTTATTGTGTTATGTCTCTGAATGTGCTGAGAGTGGGCTACTTGTACAGAGGCCAGACAACCCCGGCTCTTCACTGTGCATGTCAACAGAATGGTATTGTTTTTAATGCCCGCACAGCCCCCAAGAACATGTTCCTGTGTATATTGCCTATGTGTTGCTCTGAGATTGTCCTTTATTCCCAGAAGTGGTTTATAGCAGAAGCACAATTTAACCGCTCACGAATGGCGGCAGGAGAATGGATCTAGTGTCTCCTGGGAACTGCATTGGTCCTTGCCTAGATTACAAATGTCTGAGTGTGTGTACACTGGTAATTCACAGCCTGATCTTAAGTTCCGCACTTTTGAATTTCAGATTTTCCTAAACTACTTTTGTTTTATTTTGATACAAATATGCAGAATATTATTTGATGCTATTATTATTATTATTATTATTGTTATTATTATTATTATTATTATTGCGCCATTTATTCCATGGAACTTTACAGTGAAAGAGGGTATACGTACAACAATCATTAACAGTACAAAACAGACTGGTATAGAAGGAGAGAGGACCTTGCCCGCGAGGGCTCACAGTCTACAGGGAATGGGTGAGGGTACAGTAGGTGAGGACAGAGCTGGTTGCGCAGTGGTGTACTGGACTGAGGGCTATTGTAGGTTGTAGGCTTGTTGGAAGAGATGCTATATGTTATGACAGGGTATATTTACACATATTGCAAGTCTGCCATGTAATTCCTACATGATACTGCTGACACTAATATTTCTGCTTTGGATGCGCAGTTTTGAAGTTCTGCGGATAGAGCTGATCAAAAAGGTTTTCCGGACCCTGGTCCAGCAGGCATCTCCATAGTCCATGGCTGGTCCAGAGGCCTGTGAACTCCCTTCTGCATAGCTGAGTGCCTGGTTCCTCTTCAGTTTGGTAGGTTTGGAGTTCCGCAATAATAATGTCGCCCTGGACCTGTGAACCAGAAGAGGCGCCATGGATTACAGAAGGAAGAAAGTGATGTGTGGAATCTGCTCTGGCTGCCACTGACTGACCACTGAAGCAGGGTTCTGACAATATTGTGGGACCGTGGATCTACGTGTGAAATGTCCTATTCAAAGTGACTACTCTGCACGTGGCTAATTCGCTAGTGCACAATATGCAGGAAAGTTTTAGCATTAGCAATGTGAACATTTATCGTGGTGGATGAATAGGGTTCACAAACCCATTTCACATGCTCAGGATGCTGATTGTCATTGTGTTTGACTTCTAACATCCATCTAAGTCCATGCAATATTATTGATGTTTAAACCGGACCAAAGGTGGGTGTCAAATGGACATAACCCCCCGAAAATGAGCCCTAGCATAATATTTCATAGGATTTTTGGACTATGCTTGAAATAATTAGCCCTACTCAAAAAAATAAGTCTTAGTTACACTCAGGGCTGGCGTTGAGGGGGGTATCAAACTATGCAAATTCTCAGGGCCCCCATTCTTGGGGGCCGTCAGTGATTTTATTATGAGGTTAACGCTGCTTAAGGATCTTTGACTTCAGTCATGTGACCATGATGTCAACAAAGGTCACAAGTGTGGGAGTCTAAATGAACTGAAGAGGAGACAGAGACAGGCTGGTATGCAGGACTGGCATTAGAGGGAAGGGAGAGCAACTGGGCAACTTCACAGGGCCCCCATTCTCCTTGGTGCCCCCAGCGCTTCTATCTCGAGGTTAAGACTGCTTAAGGACCTCTGCTGACATCATGGTCATGTGACCAATAATGCCACCAAAGGTCTATCAACTGCGGGAGCCTAGACCTAAAGAGGAGACAGACGTGTGTGTATGTATGTATATGCATGTATGTATATATATTATGTGTGTGTGTGTGTGTGTGTGTGTGTGTGTGTGTGTATGTATGTATATGTATGTATGTGTGTATATGTATGTATGTGTGTGTATGTATGTATGTATGTATGTATGTATATATATATATATATATATATATATATATATATATATATATATATATATATATATATATATATATATATATATATATACTAGAAGGTGGCCCGATTCTACGCATCGGGTATTCTAGAATTTACGTATTGTGTAGTTCATGTATGATTTTTGTTATATATAGATATAGATATAGATATATATATATATATATATATATATATATATATATATATATATATATATATATATATATATATATATATATGAGCTAGAGCTATATATAGAGAGAGAGAGAATATATATATTGTTGTGTGTAGTTACCAAGTGTTTGTGTAGGGCGCTGTACATGTTCTGGGTGTGGCGGGGGGTGAGAGCCGTGTTGTATGTGTGTTGCGTTGTTTGTGGAGCGCTGTGTGTCTGTAGCGCTGTGTGTCTGTTGCGCGGTTTGTGTGTGTGGTGTGTTTTGGGGGAGGTATGTTTTGTGCAATGTGTGTGTTGTGCGGTATGTGCGTATATTTGTGTGTGCCGCGGTGTTTGTGTGTTGGGTGTTGTGTGTGTGTGCAGCGTTGTCTGTGTGGGTGTCTGTGTAGGGCAGTTGTTTGTGGTTCCCAGTGTGTGTGTGTGTGTGTGTGTGTGTGTGTGTGTGTGTGTGTTGGGGGGAGGTGCGCACTCCCAAACGTGCTCCATCCCCCATGCAGCGCACTCCCCATCGTGCTCCATCCCCCATGCATTCTGGACCTAACCGTATATATGTGTTTGTAAAATTACAAACACATATATACAGTTAGGTCCAGAAATATTTGGACAGTGACACAATTTTCGCGAGTTGGGCTCTGCATGCCACCACATTGGATTTGAAATGAAACCTTCTTACAAACACTCCACATTTTAGGAGGTCAAAAGTAATTGGACAAATAAACCAAACCCAAACAAAATATTTTTATTTTCAATATTTTGTTGCGAATCCTTTGGAGGCAATCACTGCCTTAAGTCTGGAACCCATGGACATCACCAAACACTGGGTTTCCTCCTTCTTAATGCTTTGCCAGGCCTTTACAGCCGCAGACTTCAGGTCTTGCTTGTTTGTGGGTCTTTCCATCTTAAGTCTGGATTTGAGCAAGGGAAATGCATGCTCAATTGGGTTAAGATCTGGTGATTGACTTGGCCATTGCAGAATGTTCCACTTTTTTGCACTTATGAACTCCTGGGTAGCTTTGGCTGTATGTTTGGGGTCATTGTCCATCTGTACTATGAAGCGCCGTCCGATCAACTTTGCGGCATTTGGCTGAATCTGGGCTGAAAGTACACTTCAGAATTCATCCGGCTACTCTTGTCTGCTGTTATGTCATCAATAAACACAAGTGACCCAGTGCCATTGAAAGCCATGCATGCCCTTGCCATCACGTTGCCTCCACCATGTTTTACAGAGGATGTGGTGTGCCTTGGATCATGTGCCGTTCCCTTTCTTCTCCAAACTTTTTTCTTCCCATCATTCTGGTACAGGTTGATCTTTGTCTCATCTGTCCATAGAATACTTTTCCAGAACTGAGCTGGCTTCATGAGGTGTTTTTCAGCAAATTTAACTCTGGCCTGTCTATTTTTGGAATTGATGAATGGTTTGCATCTAGATGTGAACCCTTTGTATTTACTTTCATGGAGTCTTCTCTTTACTGTTGACTTAGAGACAGATACACCTACTTCACTGAGAGTGTTCTGGACTTCAGTTGATGTAACAAAACAAGTAACAAAACTTGTGTCACTGTCCAAATATTTCTGGCCCTGACTATATATATATATATATATATGTATGTGTGTATATATATATATATATATTAGTGTGTGTGTATATATATATATATATGTATGTATGTATATATATAAACACACACACACACACATATTATATTATATTATATATATATGTGTGTGTGTATATGTGTATGTATGTATACATGCATATGTATACACATATACACACACACATATATATTATATACATACACACATTATATTTATATATATATATATATATGTATATGTGTGTGTGTTCAGAGCACGGTATCTTGTATGCCGTAGCGACCGCATGATAACACAGGCCTCACTATTTGGTTGTGAATTTGGTTGACATTTTATTCAGGTGTGGAAAGGGTTAACAAATTTCCAGTCAGTGGCTCTGAGGTGTTCTGGCTCTGACTGGTTTAGTCTGGTTTCTGTGCGCCCGTTTTTCTGCCAGCTGATTGGATCAGCTGGCAGAAAGTGCGGGAAATTTTAAGTATAAAATAGCAGCTTTCCATCAGCTGGCTGTCAGAAGATTTGAAGATCAAGAAGAACAGCTGATGGAGAGCCTGCTACGGGAGTTCATGAAGAGGGCGAGCGAGGACGGCGGAGAAGCCTGGCTTACACAGTGCCTGGCGGTGCCCAGGCGGCCAGCAGAAGCTGAGGAAGAGATGGACTGCGACGCTGCGGTGATTCAACTCACCGCTCCTGAGGAGATGGCAGCGCTGACTGAGGAAATCCCTGCAAGGAGGAGGTCCCAGAGACGCAGCAGCTTCCTCCCCCCGACGTCATCGTCCAGAGAAGAGGGGAATGCCGGAGCGGAGTTATCACCGCCCATCTTGTCTGCCGGGACTTCAGCACGTCATCCTCCTGCACCCGGTCATGTGTCCAGGAAGAGGAAGAGTGGATCATCTAGTCAGCGCCGTCGTAAAAGCGCGGCGCTGACCCAGGGATTTGAAAATCCTGGCAGGAGCAGGGCTGCACCGGCAAGTGTGAGCGTGCCGGAGGCCGGAAGAGCGACGGGGGCCCCCTGGTCTGACTCCCCGTCTGAAGAAGATGATCTGCCAGCTGGAGCCAGAGAACAGGATCTGCAGCATGGCTCAGCTGTAGAAGCTGGAATTCCAGAGAAGGGCCGAGGATCGCAGAGCAGAAGGAGGGGTGAGATGTTCCATGTCCCCTTGTCTGTCTCGTGTGTCGACCCTCTATCTGTTAGTATGGAATCTGTAGTTAGGAAGGTGTTAGGGGAATTGTTAGCAGGGGGAGGGACGCCTAGGGGGGGTAGTGCAGCCCCTATTGGTAGTCAGGAGTCCATGTCATTGCCTGGTTATTTATTTAAAGAGGCATTGACATGTGACTTGTCTCCCCTGGGTTTTCATCTGCCGCAGCCAGTTAAAGAAAAGATTTATAAGGGGGAATTTATTGATTTATTTTCACTGCTTCCGTCTAATAGAGAAAATGTAAAAAAAGATGAGAAGACGGTTTTTGATGATAGGAAGAAAGGTCCCCCTAGATCTTTTCATAACTGGCTGCAGGCATTTTGCATCTTTTCCTCTGTATTGGGGGAAAGGAACCCTTCTGTCTGTTCGGGGTTATTTCAGCACCTTGACAGCATACTGGAAGCTTATCGCAGCTTCGGCGGTCAGGCATGGCTGACTTATGATGAGAGTTTTCGTCAGAAGTTGGCCATCCATCGCAGTATGCTGTGGGGTCAAAAAGACATCGGTCTTTGGCTGAATCTGATGCTTCCTCAGAGAAGCCAGTTTAGTAGACAGAGTACCAATAATTCTACTGTTAAGGATTTTGTTTCGCTTACAATGAATCAAATTGTAAGTTTGCATCTAACTGCAGATTTCGGCATGAGTGCTCCTTCTGCGGGGGCAATCGCCGTCATCAAATGCTTTGAGAAACAGAATCGGAGTAACCAGCATCAACACAACAGTAAAGAGTCCATTTTTAAAGGCGGCGACTCCAGTGAGGTTACAAAACATGCTGGGATGGTTAGGTCGCTACCCAGACAGACAGAAGGCTGATTTAATTATAGAGGGGTTTTCTAAGGGATTTTTTGTTCCAGAGTTTAAAGGTTCAGGGTGCGTTTGGGTGGAGAACCTTGCGTCAGTGAGGGAATTTGATTCGGTAGTAGCTTCCAAAGTAATGAAGGAGATTCAGTTAGGTAGGGTAGCTGGCCCTTTTACTAAACCTCCGTTTACTAATTTTAGGCTTTCTCCACTTGGTTTAGTTCCTAAAAAAGAACAAGGCAGTTTTCGTTTAATCCACCACTTATCTTTTCCACCAAAGTGGGGTTCTTTGAATGATGAGATTGACCCTAACATAGTTTCCGTCAAGTATTCATCATTTGACCAGGCTGTAGAGTTAGTAAGGGAGGCAGGTAGGGGTGCTTTAATGGCGAAGTCTGACATACAGTCAGCATTCAGGTTGCTGCCAGTCAGTCCTAGCGGTTTTAATTCCTTAGGTTTTCAGTTTGGAGGGCATTATTTTTTTGATAGATGCCTCCCGATGGGGTTTTCTCTATCCTGTTTTTATTTTGAATCATTTTCATCGTTTTTACATTGGGTAGTGGAGGAGGAGTGTAATGAAGGGAAGGTGTTACATTACTTAGATGATTTTTTGTTTGTTGGCAGGGCTAAATCTGGGGATTGTTTTAGTCTTTTAGTTAAATTTCGAGAGTTAATGGAGTTGTTTGGCATCCCTATAGCAGAGGAGAAGACAACTTTGCCCTGTCAGTGCTTAGAATTTTTGGGTATTACTATTGACTCTGTTAGGATGGAGTGTAGGTTGCCCCAAGAAAAAGTTGCTAGGTTGGATGCAGAGCTTTCTGGTATGATTGGCAGGAGAAAGACAACTTTGAGGAAACTGCAGTCATTATTGGGGCTTTTGAATTTTAGTTTACGGATTTTTCCGATGGGTAGGATTTTTTCCAGAAGGTTGTATGAGGCCACTAAGGGATTATCATCTTCGGGTTCTCATATTCGTTTGACACAACAGCTTAAGGAAGATTTGTTTATGTGGCGGTACTTTTGTAGGAATTATAATGGTAAGGCAGTCTGGCAGCAGGAGTTTAGAACTTCCGATGTTTTACAGTTGTCTTTTGGTCATGGTGAGTACGGTTTTGGTGTTTTTTTGTCAAGGAGAATTCTTATTTGAATTTTGGCACAATTCTTGGAAGGTTAGTGGTGTGACTGGCAATAGTACGGTAATGTCCCTTTTTCCAGTTTTGGTGTTAGTTGAGGTCTGGGGTAAGAAGTTGTCAAATCAAAGGATTTTGTTGGTATCAGATAGCAGGAACCTGGTATTTGCTATTAACACAATGTCTTCTCAGAATAGTTGGGGAGTCAGAATTCTGAGACAGTTGGTTTTAACGTGTCTTAGGTACAATATTTGGATAAAAGCGCGGCTTGAGTCAGACAGGGTTAATAAGTTAGACAATGCGCTGTCTCGACAGGATCGGGAAGAACTGTTTCGTATGGAACTGATGGCAATTTCTCTCGGGAGCCCGTGCCCAGAAGCTTTATGGAATGTAGTGATGGATTAGTTGTTTCGGCTATTAAGAGGTCTATTGCTGATTCAACATGGGCCAGGTATTCGGCCGCATGGTTAGAATGGCAGAATTTTTGTGTTTTTTCATAAAGTGGATTGTTTTCAGAGTAATGTGGGTTTAGCGCTTGAATTTCTGGATTTTTGATGAGAAAGAATTTAGCTATGGATATATTTGCGTTAATGACTTTGAGTCAATGGTGTTTAGGGTGGCATTCGTTTTAGCATATTTTGGAGAGTTTAGGATTAGTGAGTTAGTTTTGGTTAGTAGGAGTAGGTTGTCAGGATTGATGTTTTCAGATGTTTTTGTTACTGATAAGTTGTTGAGGTTTTTTATTGGTAGGTCAAAGTCTGATCAGGACGGTTTAGGATCAAACGTTAGGTTATTGCACTTGGGCGGGAATGATATTGGAAAAGTATATTCAATTTGGGGCTCCAAAATTGTGTCGAGAAATGGCTGTGATATTTGTTAGTGGGGGTGGGCCAAGGCCTGTTAGTCCTTGGCGTGTGGGTAAAGTCGCCAGTTTTTACTGGCGGACTGGTTGTTTATGGAATATGGTTATGGAAGAATTTTAATAAAATATTGGTTTTATTTATTGATTAATTTATTTATTATGTAACCCTTAATAAATGTCACGGCCATTTAATGCCATTTACTTTATTCAAGTGTGGTGTCTTTAATTTAATGGGTAGGCCTTGTGTTGTCATGTTCAGAGCACGGTATCTTGTATGCCGTAGCGACCGCATGATAACACAGGCCTCACTATTTGGTTGTGAATTTGGTTGCCATTTTATTCAGGTGTGGAAAGGGTTAACAAATTTCCAGTCAGTGGCTCTGAGGTGTTCTGGCTCTGACTGGTTTAGTCTGGTTTCTGCGCGCCCGTTTTTCTGCCAGCTGATTGGATCAGCTGGCAGAAAGTGCGGGGAAATTTTAAGTATAAAATAGCAGCTTTCCATCAGCTGGCTGTCAGAAGATTTGAAGATCAAGAAGAACACCCACCCTCCCCCCCTGGAGAAAGACTACTTCAAGAACTGCTCTCGTCGTGACATTTGTTAGTGGGAAAGTCGCCAGTTTTACTGGTGGACTGGTTGGTTATGGACTTCTTCTTTAAAGTATTGGGTAAAGTCGCCAGTTTTTACTGGCGGACTGGTTGTTTATGGAATATGGTTATGGAAGAATTTTAATAAAATATTGGTTTTATTTATTGATTAATTTATTTATTATGTAACCCTTAATAAATGTCACGGCCATTTAATGCCATTTACTTTATTCAAGTGTGGTGTCTTTAATTTAATGGGTAGGCCTTGTGTTGTCATGTGTGTGTGTGTGTGTGTATATATATATATAGAGAGATAGAGAGAGAGAGATAGAGATAGATAGATAGATATAGATAGATATAGATAGATATAGATAGATATAGATAGATATAGATAGATATAGATAGATATTAGTGTGTGTATATATATGATGTGTGATTATATTTGAATAAATGTGGATTTATTGTTCATAGGGCTTATTGGCAGAGGATTTTCTTTTTCCCTGTCTCATTTTTCAGAGCATAATAGAATATAAGATCCTGTTTTATTTTCGGAAAAGCACTGTATGAGGACTACCTTGTGTCATTCAATTTACTGACTGAACACACAGACCACATACAGGTTTACTGACCCTAACCGTCGGAAGAGCTTTGTAAATCCAAGCTGGCTATAACCACAGCTGATCTTGTGCCTGTAGTACTTGTGCTTAGAGGAACTGACACTTGCCATAAATAAGTTGTCGTTTTCTTTTTTTTTTGGGGTTTTTTCCGTGCCCTTTCCGTTTTTGACATGACTATACCTTTTCCTTTTCCTTTTTGCACCCTGTATATACGGTACATCTCATCTTTTTAGTTAAGGGCTGTCACTTTTAACTCTTCCTCATGGGGTATCCTCCTTATTGATGCAATGTTCCCTTGCTAACCAGATTAGATTTATATACTAGGAAATGGGTCATCATATCTCAGGAACAAAATTAAAGCTACAGTGGAGCAGTTGTCTTTGGTACACATCTCGTATCCACAATCTTTACCCAAATGATTTCATGTGATCTGTGTACAACTGGCGCAGTGCAGCAATTACATGTGTAATGTAGTTATCTGCCCCATGTGCATGCTATCAAGTTATTGCTTCTTTCCTTTCATTTGTTTTTGTTTTGTTTTTTTTGGGTTTGCTGTTTGCAAAGATTCTTGGGAGGATTTGACAGAGTTGGTGGAGAAAGTGCGTCATGATCCAAAAGGTGCGTGCGTTCCTTACCACCATGCTTTGGCACTTTGTCATTTCACTACGCAGGTTTTGCTTTACTGTAGCTTTTACAAGGTGCAGAACTAACAGCACAGGGGACATGGTAAAACTCTAATTCCACTCAAACCTTAAATAATGCCACAAGATTCACAGGGCTTATTGTCTCCCATTTTCATGCTGCAAGTGTGACGTTCAATCCAGTGGTGTATAAAGTACTAAAGTAAAATTAAAGTACCACTCCTGCGTTGTTTTTTTTTGTTTTTTTTCAGCGCTGGAGTGGCGCTTGAAAAAAAGAAAAACCAGCTCAACTGCATGACTAGTACGGATCAGAAAAAACCCCAACAGGGAACAAACAAAAAGGAAAAGATCCAGCACTGGAAATCAACTCATTTAATGCATATTAAAAATACAAACTGTGAACATGGAGGAGACAGGCAAAAAAACACACCTGGACCTGGTTTACATGTTTCAAGGAACAACCTCTTAATCATAACCTTGAAATATAAGGCTGCTTTCACACATCCAGTTTTTGCAGTGCGGCTCAATCCGGCTCAAAAACCTATGCAACGGATGCGGCAGAAAAACCGGATCCGTTGCATAAGGCTACTTTCACACATCAGGTTTTTTCCATCAGGCACAATCCGGAAAAAAACGGGTAAAACGGATCCGGTACCGCATCCGTTTTATCCCCATAGATTTGCATTGTTACCGGATTGTGCCTAATGGCTTTGTATTGCATCCGTTTTTTTCCGGATGCGGCAAAATTAATTAAAGCGGCGGCCTAAGGCAACGTATCTTGCAACGTTTTTTTGTCCGGCAAAAAAAACGCATCGCGCCACATCCGGCCGCTGCGGCGCATTTTTCAATGCATGCCTATGGACGCCAGATGCGGCGCGATGCGGAAAAAAACGCATCCGGCCACCGCATGCGGTTTCTTCCACTGCGCATGCTTGGTAGTGTGCCGCAACCAGAAAAAAACGGACGGGCCGCATGTAAAAACGTATGCAAAGGATGCGATGTTTTCGCCGCATCCGTTGCATAGGTTTCAAAGCTGGATTGAGCCGCACTGCTCAAAGCGGATGTGTGAAAGTAGCCTAAGATTTTCCATGCGGCCCGTACATTTTTTGACCGATACGGCTTGATACTGAGCATGCGCAGTGCAAAAAACACATCCGGCGGCCTGATGCGGTTTTTGCCGCAGGACGCCGCATCCGGCGTCCATAAGCTTGCATTGTAAATTGCGCTGAATCCGGCGCGATGCGTTTTTTTCGCCGCACAAAAAACGTGCCAGGCAACGTTCCATCTGGCTGCCGCATGGGCCAAATATGCCGCATCCGGCAAAAATCGGACGCAAAGCAAGGCCGTGCGGCACAATACGGCGCTAATGCAAGTCTAGGCAAGAAAAAACGCAACAGGCGGCAAAAAAAAAAGGTTGCGTTTTTTCTGCAAAGCGCCGTATATTGTGCCGCTCAGCAAAAAACGGATGTGTGAAAGCAGCCTAAGCCTTCTGTATTCTACTTGCCCTCCAGCGGCTTCTCATTTTTTAGTGCCGCTCTGCTCCTGCAGTACCATCTTGTGCTCGTAACTTCTAACTAGCCAAAAGTTAGACATTACGTCACAAAGTCTCAATGTTACTGAGTGCCAGAATGAGGCTCTCATAGACTTGCATTGAGCTGTGACTTCTGGTGCACGCCATGAAACACTGGAGCTGCTGGCAGGTCATAAAAATCACTGGAGACCAACTGAAGCACCGCTAGAAATAGATGAAGGTGGGGACAGGTGAGTATAAGATGGAGCAGAGAACTTCAATTTAACGCTTCACTCCAGCGCTGAAATAGAAAAAAAAAATGCAGGTGTGATGCTTTTAAAATGAACAAACTCCATTGTAACCCCTGCTTGTGTGGGATGCATGGACACACATATTTACACAGCGGGCGAGAACCACTAGAGCACAGACACGTATTGTCAATAACATTTTGGCTAGGCTCCTCACGCCCATCACCTGCAGCATACCTGCTACCACGTAGATGTCGGTCAACATTACTATAGCTGTCATTTTGGTTTTACATGATTTGGTTTGTTGGGCCATTACAATGTTAGCGTTATAAGTTTGCAATGTCAGAGGATGATCTCGCTCGCCTCTCTGCAGCCATCGCCGCCCGACACTGGATTTTGGCTCCGTGCACATGACCCCGGAGTTTGGGTCATGCGCACTATGAAGCCGGGTGTACACGTCCTGGCTTCAAACTGAAGTAGTGCGCATGACCCAAACTCCGGGATCATGTGCACTGAGACAAAATCCAGTGTCAGGCGGCGATTGCTGCAGAGAGGGGAGCGAGATCATCCTCTGACGCTCCGTATTCATAAGCATGTCAGCACACACACAGGGGTGTACTAATATGCTAATAGAGCCGACTAGCCAGGGGAACTAACGCCCAGCGGACTAGTCCCCGTGCTCATTAGCATACGATATAAGATATTTAGAAATACTTTTTCTACAGATCCCTTTATCTATGCTAGTGTATACAGGGACAGTTAGGCAGGGATTAGCAATATGTACCGAGAACTGCTCATGGTCCTGGGTGTATATTGGACCTGACAGGTTCCCTTTAATTACTAGTGTATCATATTAGGGATTAATCTGAGTAGTTTTATTAAAACGCTGCCTTCTTTATCCTTTGCAAAGATTTGCACTGGAAAAAAAATGCCGCAATAATGCTGTGTGAACATGCCCTTTAGAAATAGCAGATTGAAGTGTCCATGTTTGTAGGGGAGGTGGCATTCGGCCTACAACCATTTGATGTATGCACAACTAGATTCAGCTCAGTTCTCATTATTTGTTGTGTCTTCACACATTGTATCGCCAGCTACCAATCTTTATAGTTTCTGTTGGATTACTGTCACACACAGTCAGAGATTTAGAGTAGAAATCCATGTGATCTAACTTGATCTCATTTAGGGAGCGTAGAATTCTAGAACCCAAACCCGATGACTAGAGCAATGGCCCCCATCTGTACTCAAGTGATCAATACATATTAATATACTGGCATGCTACAAAAGTCCAGGGCCTAAATGTCCTGGTACTCTTCTTTCTGAAGGAAATTATAGAAGTATATTTATTTAATTAACACTTCATTGGAGGGGCAAATGCTGCATGTTTTTATACTTTATGCATGTAGATCCTAACCACAGAGCATATGCAGCTTTCATATTGTATTACACATTAACATTCTATCTATGACATTGCTTACATATTACCAAATCCACATTGCTTAAAGGGAATTTGGCAGCAGGTCTTGCTATGTAATGTGAAGGCTGCTTGCTGTAGGGGTTACCACATAGAGTTCAACCGAGTGTCTCTTCTCCATGGTGCAGGTCCATGGTGTTGTTTTCTTAGTGTTTGTTTTAGCACCATGTACTTATCATTTCTGTCATTAGCTGGCTTACGGGCACTCATTCAACTCAGACACGTTCTGTGATTAGCAGCTCACTGTCTATAGACATTGTACATACAGAGCCTAATGTAGGCAGGGGCAGCTTTCTCAGCTCTGCTGCATTGCTAAATCAGAATGCCTGCACCCAGTAATCTAAGTGATACATCCTTGGTTTCATCGTCTCCTTGCCTACATCATACTGCTCTGCGATGAGGTAGAAAAATCCTGCTGACAGATTCCCTTTAGAGAGAACCAGGCACCAGTGAAGTGGCCAGTTGTCACTATTTTATTCCATCAGCCACTCTTGTGATTTTGATTTTTTATTTCCTTTTTTTTTTTTTTTTTTTTTTAAAATCCCTCTAAGCGGTGCCAGAGATATGGGTTTTCTTATTTCCTGTTACTTTTATGGTCTCTTATACATTTAAGGCCTAAGACACACATCCGTGCTGCCGGTACGTGTTTGGCAGTTTTTTCACGTACCGGTGGCACGGAGACACGTGGACCTATGTTTTCGTTATTGTTTGGACACGTAAGTATTTTGGAACTGAACGTGTGTCCGTGATTTTCTCACGCTGACATGTCCACGTATTCTCCGGCAGCACGGGTGTCACACGGCCCGCACCCGTACCACACTGATGATGCGGTTCCGTGTGACACGCGCCGGAGAACACGTGTCATTAATTTTAAAAATTAAAAAACACACTACCCTCCCATGAGCCCCGCAGATTCTTCTGCTACAAAATGTTCCTGCCGGCCGCCGCTCGTTATGAGCGTGTAAAGGAGGTGGGCGTGCTGTCACCGGCGCTAATCTCCGTCCCTCCGCTCGGCCGGAAGCAGCGCCAGCGGGGAGTGGGTGGGGCTGGAGCCGAAGATCAGAACCCTGGACAGCAGTGCGGACCACGTGAGTATGCAAATTACCGGTTCTCCGTGTGCTATCACGGATAGCACACGGAGAACACACGTGGACCGCACTTACCCAAGACACATACTCGCAACACGCAGGGAAAATACGTGTCTTGCGGCACATGCGTGTTTTTAACGGATGTGTGTTGGAGGCCTAAGGGAGAGTGGTTCACTGAGTAGTAATGCAGAGCAGCCTAAAGACCCGTCCTTAGAGAATCATCATCCTCGCCCCTTGTAAAGTCTATAGAAATTGGCACTAACTAAAAAGGCCTCTGAAAACTGACTACTTGGGGCCTTTATTCCTAAAGTTATTCACATAAAAAATGAACCCCTTTCTATAGGACAGGAGATAATTAACTTATTGCTGGGGAGTGACCCTCTGCGGCCCCATCTTGGATGAGTGGAGGTGCACATGCTCCATTCATTGTCTGTAGGACTGCCGGAGAAAGCTGATCACAGCGCTGGTCTCTCCAGCAATCCCATAGACGGAATGGTATGGAGGGCTAGGTGTGCGCTCCATTCAAGATGGGGCTGTGAGACCGATACTCCCTGCCTGTCTTTTATCATGAGCGCGATAAGGAGGGGTTTATAACCTTTGTAGGGAAATAAAAATGCGACTTGGCAAAAACATTTACAAGGTGAATTTTCTCCTTCAGCGGATGAGTCCACTTTTATATGCTCTTCACGTGGGACTTCAGAATGAATGTTTAACCACACTTGATACTTGTTTGCCAGCTAGTTCCTCTTATGTTTGTATAAACTCACTATAGTATGGCATTGACTTCTAGAATTTGTGATCAAATAGGTAAGTTCACCAGAACACATGAGTGCAAAGAAAACTAACAAATGCCAGCCATTGTCTCGCTCCAACCGTCCATTATTTTCTAGGAATGATTACATGTGTGTTCATAGGCTCAGACTGGAAAAGCTGGTGGTCAGCCTGAGCCTACCATGGAGAGAATGCTCCCTGCTTTATGGATGTGTAAGAGAGGCCTTAGGCCGAATACAGACGTGCATGTACAGACGGAGTATGGGTCTTCCAACCTGAACCTAATCAATATAGAATAAGGTCTCCAGCGCTCCAAAAGGTTAAGAACTATTTGTTTTTGTTGTTTAATTTTCGTGTTATCATCCATACTGACTGATGTATTATTGCACAAACAGTAAGCAATGTGTTTTCAAGATGTATGTTGAATACATTCATGTTTCAATGAAAATCAATAAAGAATTGGTTAAAAAAAAAACTATTTTTATTGAAATCCGTAGAAAAGTCCAAAATCGTGATCACAGTGGGGGGTGACACATCAAAGGAAATCCACCATGTTTCGGCTAATAGCGCCTTACTCCAGGGTTAACCTTGTAAGTCCAATGTGCACATAGATGTACTGGAGGATCTCATAGCATAAAGAGAGATCCTGTGGACAATTATATTGTTCACATGTTCTCTCCTTTTGCTATGAAATCCTTCAGTATATCTGTCTGCACATTGGACATACTAGGTTAATATGTCCAAAATAATTGTCCACAGGTTCTCTCCTTTTGCTATGAGATCCTTCAGTATATCTGTGTGCACATTGGACTTACAAGGTAAATCCTGGAGTAAGGCGCTTTTAGCCGAAACATTGTGGATTTCCTTTTATCTCAGCCCCCCCCATTGTGATCATGATTTTTTACTTTAATATGGATTTCAATAAATAGTTGTTAACCTTTTGGAGTGCTGGAGACCTTGTTCTATATTGCCTGGAAGTGTTCTGCCTGAGGCCAGGGCAGCTTCATGCAGCAGCATCGATCCTGACTTTGGACTATTGAAAGGGTGAGCTGAATCAATTTTCCTATTTTTTTCTGAACCTAATCGCCGCATATGTCATGATGTTGACGCTGGGTCAGGAGATGAGCGTCCAATCCATTGATCATGGCTCATACACTGACCACATTTCACAAATCTCTAAATGTGGCTTAAGGGCTTGTTCAGGCGGCCATAGTAAAACGCTCTAAATGCTTGTGTCACTTAGTGTGCTTGTCTGCAGATCAGGTGAGTGCAGGAGCTGCCTGTTATTTACATGTAATAGTCTGGTCTTTGTGTTGGACCACAATAGTGCATGCTGTGTTTTCCTCCGCACACCATTGATCCATGTGGAAAATCGTCGGTGTACACTGACACACTTCCTATAATAGGTCAGTATGCGCTTTGGGTATAGTCAGTAGCACACGGACTGCGCACTACTGTATAACACACTCAACTGAACAAGTCCGAAGATTCAGAAAGAAAGGACACCAGTGTGTTCTTCACAGCTGCAAAATGGGACAAGTGCATATGAATAAAGCACAACTAAGGCTATGTGCGCACGTGTGCGCTCTGCACCGCACCGAAAATGTGTTGTTCAGAGCGCAGCTGAAAAGCTGCGTTCTGAAGCGCATGGTGCCGGCAGATTCGTGCGCTCTGCATGCTGCCTCTCCCTATAGACAGCATGCAGAACGCACAAAATAAGTGACATGTCACTTCTTAGAACGCAGCGATTCGGGCAGCAGCCGAATCGCTGCGTTCTAACATGCCACGTGCGCACGGCTCCTGCACAATCTCCATAGATTGTGCAGGGGACGCAGGACGCATGCAGTTACGCTGCGCTGCAGAACGCAGCGTAACTACATGTAATACGCACATGTGCGGACATACCCTTAAGACTATATTATCATGCTGCAAGGATAAAACCGAGCATTTATAGATGAGAGCAGAGTACTTTTAGCACACACACTGCTGCCTTTGATCCTTGAGATCCTGCCTGAAATGTAACGATCTACTTTAGACTATTGAATGGGAGTGAACCAAAAACAGCTTATTGTTCTAAATGACTTCAAGTATTCATAGAAGTAATGTTAGCAATGGTATTAGATGATGGCCATATACATAGTCATCACTTGTCATCCTTAGGCAAATTGCAGAAGTTATTTTCTGCGTTATCTTTACTTTACAATTGATCATGTATCTCTCAGCTGCAATGATAGATGATAAAGTGGCTACATTGTAAATTGTGTTAATTAATAGTAACTTTGTCAGAGCAGTACAATGAGCATAAGGCTCATGCACGCGGCAAGAAAAACGGTGTGAGTGGAGTGCTATAAAACATCGCATTCCACTCGGACCAATATTAGCCTGTGTGTCAGCACACATGAGCGATTATTTTATCAGCCCTAATCGGACCGAGAAAACAATCGCAGCATGCTGTGATTGTAATGCGAGGCTCTTTTCTCTCGCACTTATTCACGTCAATGGGGCGAGAGAAAAATCCCACTGCACTCGCGGTACACCGGTGTAACGCGAGTGCAGTGCGAGAATCGCAATAGCCGGCAACGGAGGAGAGAGGGATATAAATCGCTCCCTCCCCTCTGCAGCACTGGCCTGCCCCTCCTCAGTGCCGGCCCGCCCCCCGCAGCTGAGGTCCGGTCACACAGTCGGACCTCAGTCGCAGAGATACTAGCATGACACTCGGCTCCTGCTGTACTGCCAGTATGAGCCGAGTGTCATGCGAGGATCGCACTAGTACCCCGTGTGGCCCAGGCCTAACTGACTGGATTGTCAGAAGAAAACAATTGATAACCTCCCACGTCATATAAAAATGATATACTGCACACCCTGAGATTGATGGATAGATAATATACGAGTTATAATAAAAATGTTTAAATCCATCAGCAGGTTTTTGCTGTTTAATCTGAAGGCAGCATAATGTAGGAGCGGAGAGCCTGTTTCCAGGGATATGTGCTGTAGTTTCAGTACAATCAGTGTTTTATCAGCAGGAGATTATTACTACAGGACTAGTTCTGTCAGGCTGATCTCTGTATCCCCGCCTCCACCACTGGTATTTTGTTCACAGTGTACACAGGAAGCTGCCAGTCAGGGGTGTGGGCAGGGTTATACACCGCCCAGAAGTCTGGGCATCTACATCAGACAAAACAGGGATACTTTAAAACTACACCAAGCAGCTCAGTAAGTGACACACTGCTGGAATCAGGCTCTCTGTCTGTACAATATGCTTTTATCAGATTACATAGTGAAAACCTGCTGACAGATTCCCATTAAAAGCCTCATATATTCCTTTGAGGTTGTTAATTTTGTGTCAGTAGACCCATAACCGGATAACATTGGACATGGGAAACTGGCAATAGTGGAACCCTATGGACATACAGGGTGTACCGTATGTTGGAAAGTTGTGTTTTTGTTTTGTTTTTTTTTCCATTTTTGTGCCAGATGAAAAAAGATTCCTTTATTTTGTCTTATATTACATACATTATAGAAATCTATAATTTTGTAGATAATTGTAAAGCATGAGACTACACTTAAAGGGAATCTGTCAGTAGGATCAACCCTATTAAGCAGTCTATATGGGTATGTAGTTTTAGGAAGCGGAATAAAGTATCTTGATAACTGCGATTAAAACATTTTGTTCTAGAGACAGCCATGTTTTTCTTCTATGTAGATGAGCTGCTCCAGGCTGTGGGCCTGACACTGGTCTGCATGAGATTCTGCCTCCAGAGCTTAAAGGGAACCTGTCAGGTCCCTTGTGGTCTAACCTAGTAGCAATGTGATGTATGGCCTAGTAACCCCTTCCTACCCATCCCTGTGTTGTAATAATGTGTAATGTGAATGTATAAAAATGTTTTATTACTTATGTGTTCGGTATGTAAATGAGCAGGGGCTCTAGCTCCATGGACGTCGCATCGCCCTGTGGGTGTTTGCATGTTTTTCGGGGTATCACGTCCCTAATGGCATGACCATCGCTACTTGAGATCCTGTGCGTGCGCACTTACCATTCCCGCAGCCTCACTTGCTTCTCGTCTTCAGACACACACTGCGCATGCTCAAAAGCCTCCTGCGGTTCCGACCATGCACAGAGCGCGTCTGAAGACGAGAAGCAAGCACCCGGATGACAAGGCTGCGGGAATGGAAAGTGCACACGCGCGGGATCTGAAGTAGCGACTGATGCAAATCCATGGTATCACGCCCACAGGGATGCGATACCATGGAAAACATGCAAACGCCTACAGGGCGATGCGACACCCATAGAGCTAGAGCCCATGCTCATTTACATAGGGTACACATAAGTAATAAAACATTTTTATTCATTCACATTATTACAACACAGGGATGGGTAGGAAGGGGTTACTAGGCCACACATCACACTGCTACTAGGTTAAAACTCATAAATTACATGACAGGTTCCCTTTAAATATTAAATATAAAGGGGCATGATCAGTGTGATGGCCGCTCTTGGTGTATCAGTGCTTCAGCTTCCATAAACACCAGGAGAAGGAGAATGGGTATGATTGCCATGCTGCCGTCGTCAGAGAAACATCCCGGAGTAGGTCAATAGTGATTCAGAGAAAAGCCTCTCCTTCCTCAGGATAATCACGTTTTCTATACTTTTTCACAATCGATTACATCAGTGCACAGTGAAGACCACCAGAGTCTGCTGGATAAGAAGCACATAGCCCTCGGCCACGTTCTCACAGTGGAGGACGTTTCCATGGAGCGCAGCTCGATTTGTCTATTATTATTATGATTATTATTATTGTACTTGTTAGATTTTTGGTCTAGAAGGTTTAATAATTGTATGTTAATGTTCAGATCTGGTAACTATTTTTGAGAATGAGTTGTTAAGCTACTTTATGCATGAGGCAAAAGACTATCCGCTGCATAGTGAATATTGCACCTATATATCGAATGTGGGTAATTTTTAATAAGGTGCAGAACACATATATGTGCCTGGTTCCAGTGATTAGATTTTATTAAAATCCACTAAACGCAGCATTTAATGCTTTTAAATTAGAGATGCTGAGTCCTCTGGCCTGTAATTATTCACTCACCTATGACACTTCTGTATAAAGGGGAACAATGGCCATCCTATTGGGATACTTGAAGAGACAGAGATGGTCTGTCTTTCCCTTGTATATATTCAGAGCTGCTGGAAGCTCTACTCAGTTGTCATCCGGCCGGAGGCGATCCTGTGATGTCTTCTCAGATGCTTGGTTTTGTCTTGTCTTTGCTGAAGCCAAAATCTGATTTCTGTAATTCGAGCATCCAGTTTGATCGCCCAGCTCCATACACAAGGCTTCAACTGGCTGAGCTTGTGAGAAAAGGTACGGTCTTTAGAATCCCCTCTAATCTATTGTCCATATGCGCCTTGATTGGTGTCTGTGCAAGAAAACGAGACCGGTGTATAGGGACCGTGTATATATTCTTTCATCTGTGGCCACAGAGCTACAGATTACTTCCATTTTGGTAACCGGCTATAATGCCTGCTTAAAGGTTAGCCTTTAAGACATGGTTAATTATAACTAGCATAGTTACTAATTGCAGTATTCTAGTTAATCTATTTCCATATATACAAGAATGCTGCACATTTATCAAGCGGTGTACACAAGTATATGCTGTAAACAAAGCTCAAAAAGGTACAATTTGCACAAAAAAGTGCGTGGCGTTAAAGTGTGGGGAGAGGCCAACAACTTTTTAGACAATTTGTGGAGCTTTCTGCCAGAAGATATTGCACATTTTGTTACAGATCTGCAGCTCCTCGTACAATGTGCACATTTTTATTTTTCTGACTTTAGCACAGTCTAAAATCACATCATCTTTATTAAGTAGCATGCACATTATAATAAATTTGTCACAATTTACTCCAATCTTTTCTAGACTGGCATAATAAACTGCCCCAGTATATTTAATTATATTTTTCTTTCTGTTTTCTCCAGATCCCAATTATCTCATGGCCAACGAAAGAATGAATCTCATGAACATGGCAAAGTTGAGTATAAAGGGCTTGATTGAGTCCGCTCTGAATCTGGGTCGGACCCTGGACTCTGACTATGCACCTTTGCAGCAATTTTTTGTGGTGATGGAGCACTGCCTAAAACATGGATTAAAGGGTAAGAAATCGGCCACCTTCTCATTACATTTTCTGGTAAAGATAGTGAGTGGGTTTGCTAGATCTAAATAATGTGGTTTAGAAACCTGGAGAGATTGTAATTGTAATATGCTGTTGTTTGTTAGCTAAGAAGACATTTCTAGGACAGAATAAATCATTCTGGGGACCTTTGGAACTGGTAGAAAAGCTTGTACCAGAAGCTGCAGAGATCACTGCTAGTGTAAAAGACCTACCTGGCCTCAGGTAAGTGACATGTCTTTAGAACTGTGTATTCCCATGATTTATTGGAATGGCAGTCTGTGTGCCTGGGAGGCTGCCCTTCATTCTATTGATTGGTGGGGCACCCAACAGTCACCCCCAGCCCTTCATTCTATTGATTGGTGGGGCACCCAATAGTCACCCCCAGCCCTTCATTCTATTGATTGGTGGGGCACCCAATAGTCACCCCCCCCCCAGCCCTTTATTCTATTGATTGGTGGGGCAACCAACAGTCAGATCCCCAGCCCTTCATTCTATTGATTGGTGGGGCACCCGACAGACCCCCAGCCCTTCATTCGATTGATTGGTGGGGCACCCGACAGACCCCCAGCCCTTCATTCTATTGATTGGTGGGGCACCCGACAGACCCCCAGCCCTTCATTCTATTGATTGGTGGGGCACCTGACAGACACCCAGCCCTTCATTCTATTGATTGGTGGGGATCCCGACAGACCCCCAGCCCTTCATTCTATTGATTGGTGGGCACCCGACAGACCCCCAACCCTTCATTCTATTGATTAGTGGGGCACCTGACAGACCCCCAGCCCTTCATTCTATTGATTGGTGGGCACCCGACAGACCCCCAGCCCTTCATTCTATTGATTGGTGGGGCACCTGACAGACCCCCAGCCCTTCATTCTATTGATTGGTGGGCACCCGACAGACCCCCAACCCTTCATTCTATTGATTAGTGGGGCACCCGACAGACCCCCAACCCTTCATTCTATTGATTGGTGGGGCACCTGACAGACCCCCAGCCCTTCATTCTATTGATTGGTGGGGCACCCGACACAGACCCCCAACGCTATGCAATTGCCTACTTTAGTTGGAAAACTTCTCTTTTATAGGATTACTGTGCGTTAATTAAATAGGCTTATCATTCAACTTGTACATATTTATGATAGTTATTAAACCATATAAAATACCGGTTTTTAGTCAGATCCATGTGGATGTGATCTGTAGTGAGTTTAGGTGCTAGTTGTTTTGATAGTTTTGCTTAGCTTTATGAAGATTTGAACACCTCCCATATTGTCCATTATTCTCCTGTAATTGAATGTAGTATTTTTATTAACTGATCTTTTGTTGACAGGACACCGGTGGGCAGAGGTCGCGCTTGGCTGCGCTTAGCATTGATGCAGAAAAAGCTCTCCGAGTACATAAAAGCTCTAATTAACAGGAAGGACCTCTTGAGGTAATATTATAGCTGTTGTTTTCTCCTATAATAAGATTAACATGTATATCGTCCATTATCAGGAGCTTGTTTGTATGGACTGGCTTGGCCTTCATGTTGGCATTTTGGTATTGGTTATTATCGGGTTCTACAAAGTGGCTTACAGACCACTTTATTATTCATCCACGTTGTCTATTCAAACACATGTGTATAGCTCAATAATCTGTTTTCATTTTGGAATTTAAAAGCGTACACTGTAAAGGGAATCTATCACCAGGTTTTTTGCTACTCCATCTGAAAACTGCATACTGTGCGGACAGATACCCTGATTCCAGCGATCTATCCCTTACTAGGCTGCTTGCTGTCGTTTTGATAAAATCTGCTTTATCTGCTGCAGATCTTTCAGTTCTCGGAATGCTGCAGCTCTGTATAACCCCCCCACACCATTGATTGGCAGCTTTCTGTGCATAGGTAAAAGGTGCCATTAGTGGTGGTGGGGCGAGTTATACAAAGCTCATGAATATGGGGGACTGCATGGCAGCAGGATTATCGAAGTATATCTTCTGCTGATAAATCAATGATTTCACCAAAGCTACAGCAAGCAGCCCAGTAAGTGACCCATTGCTGGAATCTGGGTCTCTGCTCCAACATTATGCTTTTCTCCAATTGGGTGGCAAAAGTCTGATGACTGATTCCTTTTAAATGAACTGTTAGGCTAGGTTCACATTTCCGTCAATTTGTATTAGTCACAATCTGCGGCTCTGGTAAACAACGGAATCCATTTGGCGGATTCCATTTTCATATACTTATATGAGCGGTGGATTGTGACTGATGCTCTTGTGTTGCATCCTCCGCCTGACTGATCAGTCGTGGAACAACTGACCGTTGGGCGGCAGGAATGCAGAGTGTAATGTTTTTTTGAGCAGCGGAATCCTTAGGATTTCGCTGCGCATGTTCTCTCTCGGCAGCCGAACGATCAAGCTGATCACCCGGCGGCCGGCTGCTGTGAGCGATCAAGCTGATCACCCGGCGGCCGGCTGCTGTGAGCGATCAAGCTGATCACCCGGCGGCCGGCTGCTGTGAGCGATCAAGCTGAGCACCCGGTGGCCGGCTAATGAGAGCGATCAAGCTGAGCACCCGGTGGCCGGCTAATGAGAGCGATCAGATTACTCGGCGCCGGCTAATGAGAGCGATCAGCTGATCGTTCTCTTTCACGTTTTACAACGGAGCCCGACAATGAATTCTAATTCTTGTTATCCGTTGTACAACGCATCAGTCACAAGCGTCAAGCAACGCATGTGACTGATGGAAAACAATGGAAATGTGAACCTAGCCTAAGCTGGCAAACAGGCTGTGCACTGCATGCTGATGTCGATAAAATCGAAGAGCTGAGGACTCTCAATAACAAGTAGCACGCAGACTTAGGCTACTTTCACACATCCGGTTTGAGCACTGCGGCTCAATCCGGCTGTGAAACCTATGTAACGGATGCGGCAAAAACACCGCATCCTTTGCATAAGTTTTTACATGCGGCCGGTCCGTTTTTTTCCAGTTGCGGCACGCTACTGAGCATGCGCAGTGGAAGAAACCGCATGCGGCGGCCGGATGCGTTGTTTTCCGCATCGCGCCGCATCCGGCGTCCATAGGCATGCATTGAAAATGCGCCGCAGCGGCCGGATGCGGCGCGATGCGGTTTTTTTTTGCCGGACAAAAAAACGTTGCAAGACACGTTGCCTCCGGCCGCCGCTTTGATACATTTTGCCGCATCCGGAAAAAACCGGATGCAACGCAAAGCCATCAGGTACAATCCGGTAACAATGCAAATCTATGGGGATAAAACGGATGCGGTACCGGATCCGTTTTACCCATTTTTTTTCCGGATTGTACCTGATGGGAAAAAACTGATGTGTGAAAGTAGCCTTATCCGGACTTACAACAGGGGGTTGAAAGGTAAATATTACAGATCACTGATTACTGTTCTTAAGCACTTGAAGAGCAACACAGTTTTCAAAGTGATTATTATATGCCTGTAATGAATGAATGTCTGTGAATTACTTACACTTGTTGGGTATATTGGCTAGTGACTACCTCCGTAGTGGTCAGGATCTTGAGCCTCTTGATTACAAATGTAACATTTGGTGGCTTTAAGGCAAATTACAGGGAGCAGGTGCAGAAAGCAGAATGGCACAGCATTAGAGATGAATCAGGCCGCACAGCAAATGTTCACTTATTGATCATGAATTGTTTACCGCAAAGCTAATGAGAGAGCCTCATCTAACAGAAGGGGGTGAACAGCACGGTCTCTCTGCTAGTCAGAACTGGGCATTGAGGAGTTAATTTTATTCTGTTTTTAATCCTCATCCTAAGTAAATCAATTTTTAATCTAGGCCTAAAATGTTATAACTAGAATAACAAATTCTGTATTAGTTTTTCAGCACTGTCTTTTCCAATAGCCATTACTGTATTATAAGTTAACACACACTTGTTCTGTAACTTGCTGTACACGCCATCCTCCATTGTGTTTGCATGGCCATCCATTAGTCTTATTGATCCAACAGTGTATAATATAGTTTACTGATTTTTCTTTTGTTGTTGCAGTGAATTCTATGAGCCCAACGCACTAATGATGGAAGAAGAAGGGGCTATTATTTCTGGCCTTTTGGTTGGACTCAATGTGATTGATGCTAATTTTTGTATGAAAGGGGAAGACCTTGATTCACAGGTATGCATTCAAGCTGGTAGGAGAGGCTATTATATTATCATTATTGCAAAGTGGTACATCTCTCCAAAAGGTGGCGTGTTCTGTAAAATAATGTGAGACTATATTGATCTGGAAGAACTAAAAGCTGCTGTGTTTTGTTCACTTTCAGGTTGGAGTCATTGATTTTTCGATGTACTTAAAAGAAGGTCCTATTGCCAAGTGCAGTGAAGAGTAAGTGACAGATAAGCAGCTAAGAATGATACTTGTAATTTCTAGTGTTATCCACTTAGTTGCTAGCCCATATTTATTACTGTACTAATATTGTTCATCGGTGTACTTGTGACACAAGACTTAATCTGTTATGTTTGTCCCTTCATATATGTCACATTTTGGAGATGTCTGCCTGCTTGAACTTATGCCCAGTGTATGTTTATGAATACTTTGGTATCATGGACAATTCCTGATCATAAAAGATTAACTTTGAACAAACTATAAGATACACTTTTTAACAAGAAAAAAAATCTTTAAAAAAAAAAGTGTGTGTCTCTTTTAGTCCAGAGGTAACTTCCCATCATAGATGAGGACCCAGTGTCTTTCCTGATCAATGAGAAAACTGCTTGTCTCCTGCCGCCGGATACTGATCTATCTCATTAGTGCGAGAACAACAGAAAAGCTACTGGGATCTGCTCATCAGTAAGGATGCTCCATGTCCTGGATTGCTGAAGGACCTGCCAGGTCATGTTATCAGTCACATGCCTGGAAAGCAGAATGTTGTAATGTAGACAGTGTCCAGCAGAGTGTTAGGTGTGTGTTAGCATTGCTGTGTGTGCATGTACGGCAGTGCTAAGTGTGCATACAGTTGTGTATATATGTGGACACTGCAAAGAATGAACATAATGTGCATGCTGAAAAGCCATACATGTATAAAGCAGATGCTGTACATATATACTCTAATAATAGATCTACTACCTCCGTATTCTACTCTCCTGCAGTAACCCCCTAATGATCTATGATGTACCATTTACATCATGGTTGGCATCGTGTGTGTGTGTGTGTGTGTGTGTGTGTTTTTTTGTTTTTTTTTTTTCTTAAAATAATGATGTGAAAGTAGACGTGGTAAATGTTACTATTATTTAATTTATCATTATCAGAAAGTACAGTGTGTCACAAAAACCATTCTCAGAATCACTGGGATCCATTGAAGAGTTCCAGAGTTATTGCCGAAAAAAGTGACACTGGTCACAATTGTAAAATTTAACATGGTCAGGAAAATGAAAACCAGCTTGGTTAAAGGGTTAAAATTAGTAATATTGACCCCTTGACTACTTTACACTGACCAAATAGTTTTTTATATGTGTGACCTAAAAATGTCAGCTTGACATCCACAGTGGAATGAGGGGCATACATACGGTCACTGACCTCTTCTTTTCTTTTTTTTTTTCTTTTTCTTCATTCAATAAGACACAAATATCACTGAATCTTTAGAGCCAGAGGCTAATCTCCAGTAAGCAGAATGGGATTTGTATGTCTAGCTTTGACATTTTGTCTAATTTTAGCTTGAAAAATGGTTGAGGTATGATGTCTGATGGTAACTTGTTACCAGGCTTAAGGTTGTTTTCACAAAATATCCCATCAACATTTTTTTGACTATAAGACAGACTATTTAGCAAGAAAAAAAAAAAATTTGCAATAAAGTGTGTGTGTGTGTGTGTGTGTGTGTGTCATATAGTCCAAAGGCAGCTTCATGTGATGGAGAAAGAATGCTGACAATGTCTTTCCTGATCAGAAAGAGCAGTGCTCTCGGTGCCCCACACTGATCTATGATATCTGTGCAGAGCAGGGGAAGAAGCTATTGGAATCTGCATGGAGGCTACACCTCCATTGCAGCTGAAGGATCTTTCAGGGTATTTGATTAGCTGCATGCCTGAAAGGAACTGCAAAATGTGGTAGGTGTGTGTGGGTGTGTAAATGTGCATGTAGCAGAGTTGTGTGTGAACATATGTAGCAAAGCTCTGTGCGAATGTAGCAAAGCTGTGTGTGTGTGTGTGTGTGTGTGTGTGTGTGTATATGTAGCAAAGCTCGGTGTATAATTTTGATAATATCTATATTCTGGCAGAGGAGGAAGCCAATTTGCCTGGTAACATATTACAGCGTTGCTTATTTTCATGTGTACTATTGATTGATTAATGAACTAAAAATTAAAACGATGGTTACGCGTTACCAATAATAAAAAAGAAGAAAAAAAAATGAATATGCTAACCTGTCCATTTCCCTCCCAGTCCTCATCTTTCTAAAAGCTTATCTTGGTGGGGTCATTATCTGTTGCAGCTAATTAAGAGCTGTAGCTGTGACCTGTTCTATTCTTCAGGAAGGAGGTGGGCGGGATGTTACGTCCCGCTCATCTCCGCCCCTCCTCTATCATTGGGCGGCCGCTTAGTGACGTTGCTGTGACGCCAAACGGACCGCCCCCTTAGAAAGGAAGCGGTTCGCCGGTCACAGCGACGTCGAAGGCCATGTAAGTACGTGTGACGGGGGTGTGCGATTTTGTGCGCGACGGACAGCGTTATGCCCGTTGCGCACAAACGATGGGGGCGGGTCTCATGCTAGCGATATCGGGACGGATATCGCAGCATGTAAAGCCACCCTTAGTTGGTGCACGGAAAAGATCAAATATGCATCAGGTACCCACGGTATATACTATCGGGACATAATCCGCAGAAGAAATCCTGCACAAGTGTTGTGGAAAATCTGTGCATTTTGTGGATATCAGCAGCCAATTAAAGCAGCTGATTTCATAAAATCTTATCGCCAATACTGCAATATATATGTCCCATCAAAACGTACCAGTATCCAGCACGTGTTCCAGGGTAGTAATTACCAAAGCAACAATATTTATTATGGTATGGAAGAAAAAAAATGTAGTCAAAAAATAACCTACGGTAATTGTAGTGGTTTTTAATCATATTCAGGTTTCTATATCGCAACAACTATAATGCATTTGTAAAACCGACTTCTTTTATAAATGTATTTTTGTTCTTTCTAGAGATGTCCAGATAACGGCTATACTAGATCAGAAGAATTATGTAGAAGAGCTTAACAGACAGTTAAGGTACCGTATACATATTTAAAGGGATTATACAGCTATAAAAAATATTCCAAAAAAATGCTTCAAACCAGTGATTATTATAGTAGTAATAAATCTATTTTATTTCACCATTCCTTTTATATGGAATTGGCTATTATCATTTTCAGTCACACTTTTAATGTCATTTTAAAAGCTTTGTCCTATTGTAACAGAATTACTGTTTAAATATAGACAACGCCAACTCTTCTTGTATGGAAAAAGATTGGAAAGTGTCCATACATCACATTTTCAATTGCCTCCATTTACTTGTAATGTATACAGCTGTGGCTCATGGACCACTGAGCATAAATAATTAAGGGGACAATTAGTACTACTAACAGAAGACGTGCATATTCTGCCCCAAGCAGACCAGTAATTCTAATTTGCTCCCTTTATCCCATTACTAGTGCACTGTGAAAAATCAGGCTTCTATAATTGCTTTGCTCTGATAATTATAGCTCTCTGGCGTTTCTGCTATAGTCCCAATACGTGTATTTACAATGTATAAATGTATGTTAAAAAAAGACAAATGTAGCACAATTATTTTTTTTACTACCAAAATATTCTAACCAGCAAAGTAAATTGCACAAGGATATAAAAAGTTCTGCTGCTTAGTGTTTGTCTTATGAAAGGGTGTCCCATCTTGGACACTTATGGCCTATCCATATCCAGACGTATAATGTTCTATGAAGTAAAGATACAAATACGTTTTTCAAAACCTAAAAGGAAGGCTACACATTTTCAATCTTAAAAATAAATCTTGATTATATCATAAAACAAAACAGTACGGCATACAAATATTTGAGAGAGCGGTTCACTCATTCTGAACAAGTGTTGGTATTACCACAGACAGTACAATTTAAATAAAGTTTAATTCCCACAGCTGAGATTACCAATGACTAGTTAATACGACTACGCATGTCACAATTTTAAAGTATTTAATTATTATTAACCTATTGTTAAACAGGAAGTGTGCATGAGGCATACAAAGCATAGATCATATTATAGTGAGATATCAAAGCAAAAAAAATAAACATGGATTAGTTGATGTACATAATCATGCACTCACTAGAAATATACCGTATTTTTCGGATTATAAGACTAACTTTTCCTCCCAAAAATTTGGGAGGGAAATGAGGGGTACGTCTTAAAATCCAGATATAGCCTACCGGTGGGGCTGTCTGTGCGAACGGCCGGGTGTGTTCGGGAGACTGAGTGCCTGCGGGAGACCGGGTGCCTGTGGCTGCATGCCAGCTGCCTCTCTGTCTCGGCGGCCAGCTGCTTCTCTGTGCGGGTGGGCGGGGCAGCCTGCTGGCTGCCACAATGTGCGTGCGGCTGTGCGGCGGGTGTCCCAGTGTGTCTGCGGTCCCGGTTTCAAATGATGAAGCCGGGTGTCAGCACGTGCGGAGATGGAGCTCTTGGATGAGCTCTCAATCTACACACGCGCCGCTCTGGGAGTCAGTGCGTGCGCAGATGGAGCCCTTGGATGACAGCTCCATCTGTGCATGCGCCGCTCCGGACGCCATCACTTGAACCGGGACCGCGGACACACCGCACCGGCCTGCTTCACTACTAAGCTGTCGCCGCCGCTGCCACCACTGAGCTGTCGCCACCACTGCCACAACTGAGCTGTCACCGCCGCTGCCACCACTGAGCAGTCACTGCAGCTGTCACTACTGACCCGCCTCTGCCACCACTGACCACGGTTGCCAGCACAACCTCTGCCTCTTGTGACACGCTTCACCACCACTGCTGTTCCCCTCTGGTAAGACAACACAGGAGTATAAGATGGACCCCATTTTTTTTTTTTATCTCTAAATTTGGGGTGCGTCTTATAATCTGGTCCATCTTATAAAATGAAAAATACGGTATGTATGATATCAGCGTGTCGAAAGTGTACACAGCTTAAAGTAATAGTAAAGAAAGTGCTAAGTGGTCATAGATAGATATTATATATTCTAAATTATTGTATGCAAATAGAAGGTAATACTGATTTAGAAGGGAGGACACCACATCCATGTGTTTTACCCCTTTTTTCCAAGGGGCGGATAGATTAATCCATGTGAAATGAGAAAAAAAAATAAAAAAATGTGCATCTTTCCCGGCAGATGATGGCTGATTTAATCAGCCATCATGTTTAGAGATGAGTAGTAGCAAAAAAGAAAAAAGTGCCAAATAATGGGGATCACCAAACAATCAATTTATAGTAAAAAAGATGTATATAATTTTATTGTTACAAAACATAAAAATGCAGTCAAGTAACTGTGAGCAAACTTGTGTTATATACAATCCACTGAAACACATTAAAATCATTTAAAAAAACATATACACAACAATGGCCGGTAATGTATATAGTATCCCACATTGTAACATTTTATCAAAAAAATCTGTATGTAAGTGGGGAGGGCAAGGAGAGAATTCACACAGCAAAAGTAGAAAGATAAGCCTGTGTGAATAGGTGAAATGCCTATATACAAAAAGGGCAAGAAAGACCTAAATGGAACATTAAAATAAGCAATATGTCCACAAAGGATTTTTCGTTAATAGCCCAAACCGCAAAGCATGTAGGAAGCAATAATGCAAGTGTGGGCTGAAACCAGAGAGACAAATTGCAATAGCTTAAGTGCAGAGGCAAAAAACCCAGCTTGACAACCAAATCCCTGGTTAAATATCATCAGATGCTGCATGAAGGAATTAGTTTTTCCCCAGAAACATATTACCAGACCATAACCCCACACGTATCTTCACACTAGGTGACTTCCTCAAGGGCAAAAGAGCATAGTGTGGATAGACAAACACAGCGGTTTTTGATATCATGAACCATCAGGAACATACTCTACGCTTGTGTGGCAGGCAATCAAATGCTTGCTCTGTTTTACCTAGAATGCTTCCGGTAACGTCAGATATTAGTGCATGCGCAGCGGTCGCAAAGATCTCCAAGGCCATGGCACATGCGCCGTCTTCAAGGTAAACAAGTGAGCAGACTATTTATGCGCATACGCAGATTACGCAGACGTATTAGCAGGTGCGTATTTTAAGTAAAAAGCGTAGCACATGCGCAGATTAATTCCAGGGAGAAAAATCCCAGATTAAAGCCACAAGTTATGCTGTAGTCCACAAAGTACATGGTATCAATTTAAACACATTTCATACATATCTAGGGGGCAACGACCATAACGATTAGGCAGGCAGTTGATTTGATAGGCATACCTTACATGCAAAAAGATTTATTTTTTTTTTATTTTTCTTTTTTCTTTGTTCCTTATATATAATGCAGCATCTGATAGTTGATGAGTCACATTATGTTTAGAGATGAGCAAACCTGAAAAGTGAAGTTCAGTGTTCGTACAAAAAAATGCTTCACTTTGGATTTGGCAGCTTTACGTATCGATCGAGCATCCCTGTGCTCGGGTACACTCGGTGCTTATTCCAGTGTGAGCCGCTTGCAGTGTTTGATTGTCTCACACTGGGTGTAACAACAGCGTTATGGGGGAAAAAAACCCACCCTCGGAAGTGCTCTTTTTGGCCGGCTGCATGTGGGGGGGGAGACCTGAACTTCCCAATCCTTGACTTCCATTGAGGTTCGGGTTGATTTTCAACAGGTCTAATCCTGTTCCTCTAATGGCCATTGAGGAGGGGATCGGGGGCTAGAGAAGTTAAGGCTCTTGGAAAGAGGGGAGAGAGAAAAAGGATAATCGCCATGTCATGAAGGGGTTAATGTGTGCACTTTAGACACATTGATGCAATACATATATTTCTATTGAGTACATATTGGTTTATCTATTAATCCATTATTTATTTTTTTCCTTTGATATCATGCTATACTTTGAATGCCTCATGCACCCTTCTTGTTTAACAATGATATAAATTGATATTTTAGAGACGTGCTTACTGGTATTCACGAGTCACTTGTAATCTCTGTGGAAATAAAATTGTGTACATTTTCCGGTCTGTGGGAATACCAATATTTGTTCAGGATGAATGAACCGCTCTCTTTTGTTTTAGGTCATTCTTCGTATAATAAAGATTTGATTTTTCGGATGAATTTTTGTAGTCTTCTATTTAAGTTGTGTAAATATTTACCATAGTTTCTATGACTGCATAGCCGCATTTAATTGCACTTGTTATTGGCCTGTATACACATTTGTAGGTTTTTGTCTACAATTCTGTTATTGTAGACATTCAGGAATGGGAAACCGTAACCAGCTTGTATTGCTATACTTTAGCCAAAGTATATTTGCCTTCACTGCGTAAGATCAAATTTGGTAAAAAAAAAAATAATACATTTTTAAAAAATGGTACTATCTTTGTTTTCTGTTTTTTACAGTGCCACAGTTAACAATTTGCAGACAAAGGTGGACGCATTAGAAAAATCCAACACTAAACTAACGGAGGAGGTATGTTCTCTTTTGAACACTAAAGTGGCAATTCAGAGATGATACAACACTATAGACCAAAAGAGTGTCCTTGTTAAGTTTTTTTTTTTTGTGTAACCTAATTTCCATTTTTTTAAACATTTTGCAGTTTTGCTATCACAGAGCCACATCTAATAAACTGCTTCATATAAGATTAGCGGCTTTCACATTAGCAATAAGAATTTAGTGAGGTGTAAATGAATGATGTGTCTGTAATAGTTGCATAGACGGTGGTAATAAATACAAATATTTAAAGAAACAATTCATCTTTCTTGTGCTGCCTTAATCAGGTGCAGCATGAATCGGACACCGGCTGCGGATGCCGTGTACAGTGGAACCTTGGTTAACGAGAACAATCCGTTCTGGGAGTGTGCTTGTTAACCAAGTTACTCGTTCAGCAAAGCAAGATTTCCCATAGGAAATCATTGCAATGCAGACGATTCGTTCCACAACTTGTTAAATGTCCCATCCTGGTCCCCTATTCTGTCATTCCACACACGCACAAACACGTACACAAACACGTACAAATGCACACGCACATTATGCTCACCTTACCTTCCGTTCCATCGCCGGTCTCCTGGGACTTGCTGTTCTCCGGTTCGGGCTGTGTATCGGGTTACCATAACGACGAGGGAGGAACTTCCGCTCCCAGCGCGCTGATGTCAAAGGCAGGAGCCACTTGCCTCTGACTGGTCAGCGTGCTGCCTTTGAGTAGCGGTGACAGGAAGTTCCTGCTTCGTCGCTATGGATGTCGATGCACAGCCTGGAGTGAAGCGGAGCAGCGAACTACAGGACCCAGGAGGCCGGCGATGAAACGGAAGGTACACATATTATATGCTCACCTTACCTTCCGTTCCACCGCTGGCCTCATGGTACTTGTAGTTCGCCGCGAGGACGTCGCGATGTACCCGGGAACTATAAGAACCATGAGACCTGCGGTGGAACGGAAGGTAAGGTGAGCATAATAGTGTGTGTGTGTGTGTGTGTGTGTGTGTGTGTGTGTGTGTGTGCGTTTGTGTGGACTGCAAGTGCGGGTCAGAGCGCAGTGGATGGATGGAACCGGAAGTGTGTGCGGTGAGAATTTTGCTCGTACTGCAAAGCTTTCTCGTAAACCGGGTTACAAATTTACAGAAAGATTTGCCTGTTAAGCGAAATTCTTGTTAAGTGGGTTACTCGTTAAGCGAGGTACCACTGTATATTCTATTCCTGAAACACCACTGCCATTTAGACAAAGCATACTATAAAAGCTGGCTAGGCAACTCTGTGTGTCATGGGAGTATTTTAAGGAAAGTCTTTAGCAGCTTCCTCCCGCCTCGCCCCCATGACTGACAGGTTTCTCCGTGTGTGTGCGTGTGTGTGTGTGTGTGTGTGTGTGTGTGTGTGTGTGTATAAAGGAAGAAGCCTGTCAGTCAAAAAGGATTGGGGTAAAGAAAAGCCACCAGTGACCTGCCAGGACTTGTCATCCGAGATGCATAGTCCCAGGCTGGCTTCTTCAAAGTATGATTTCTCAAAAACAAATAGATTTCACAGTATAACATATGTAGAAGCAATAATATAATAATCCTCAATTCAAGCCAAAACACCTTTCTTTTATCAAACATTTGGAATTTTATTTTTTTTTTTTCTTTTGTTAAAGAAGAAACATTCAAGGTTTAGACCTACTGATAGGAAATTGATAGATTGTGAGCCCCAATGAGCACAGTGATGAATGCAAAGCGCTGTGGGATATGCTGATGCTATAATAAATAAAGCTATGATGGCTCCATGTAAAAATAACATACACTGGGTGCAGACTTATTAGGCAAGTTGTATTTTAGCGGGGGTTTTTTTATTGTTGATCAACATCTATGTTCTCAATCAACCCAAAGCTTAATATTTTTGGAACTTGTAGTGGGTTTTTTTTTAGATTTGGCTATCTTAGGAGGATATCTGTTTGTGCAACTAACTATTACTGTGCAGAATTATTAGGCAACTTAATAAAAACCAAATATATTCCCATCTCACTTGTTTATTTTCACCAGATAAACCAATATAACTGCACAAAATTTAGAAATAAACATTTCTGACATGCAAAAACAAAACCCAAAAAAATTACTGACCAATATAGCCACCTTTCTTTCTGATGACATTCAACAGCCTACCATCCATAGATTCTGTCAGTTGCTTGATCTGTTTACGATCAACATTGCGTGCAGCAGCCACTACAGCCTCCCAGACACTGTTCCGAGAGGTGTACTGTTTTACCTCCCTGTAGATCTTACATTTTATGAGGGACCACAGGTTCTCTATGGGGTTCAGATCAGGTGAACAAGGGGGTCATGTCATATTTTTTATCCTTTAGACTCTTACTAGCTATCCACGCTGTGGAGTAGTTGGATGCATGTGATGGAGCATTGTCCTGCATGACAATCATGTTTTTCTTTAACGATACCGACTTCTTCCTGTACCATTGCTTGAAGAAGTTGTCTTCCAGAAACTGGCAGTAGATCTGGGAGTTGAGCTTCACTCCATCCTCAATCCTGAAAGGTCCCACAAGTTCATCTTTGATGATACCAGCCCATACCAGTATCCACCTCCACCTTGCTGGCGTCTGAGTCGGAGTGGAGCTCTCTGCCCTTTACTGATCCAGCCTCTGGCCCATTCATCTGACCCATCAAGAGTCACTCTCATTTCATCAGTCCATAAAACCTTTCAAAAATCAGTCTTAAGATATTTCTTGGCCCAGTCTTGACATTTTATCTTATGTTTCCTGTTCAAAGGTGGTCATTTTTCAGCCTTCCTTACCTTGGCCATGTTCCTGAGTATGGCACACCTTTTGCTTTTTGATACTCCAGTAACGTTGCAGCTCTGAAATATGGCCAAACTGCTGGCAAATGGCATCTTGGCAGCTTTACGCTTGATTTTCCTCAATTCATGGGCAGTATTTTGCACCTTTTTTTTTCCCAACACGCTTCCTGCGACTCTGTTGGCTATTTGACATGAAACGCTTGATTGTTCGGTGATCACGCTTCAAGAGTTTGAACAGCTCAAATACATCTTCGTCAAAGCAAGATGGATTGTCAGCACCATGAGGTGTCAGATTATATCTCCTATTATAAATTATGGAGAAAAGGAATGAGGAGCAGTCAACACAGGGAAAAATAAGAATTGGGTAATTACAGTCAGGTGGAGCTGCAGTGTTAACCAGCAGTTTTTTAGTTTTCTCCAAAGCTGAATTCACAGCCACACAGATCATTAGTGCTGTGTAATGTCTCACATACGTTTATAGATAGAGAAGCAGGGATTCTTCTGTTTGTGTGCTATTCATGGGAGACATCATAACTGCAGGTCTCAACCCACCAGCTCAGAGAGGACTGAATATTAGTGAGAGAGTCCACAGAGGGGGGAAAATGCTGGATACAAGTCATGTAATGGCAAGAAATAGTGTTTATCCTCATATCACAAGACAGCTTATCCAGAAATGAACTGAAATAACGGGTACGCTTTAACAAAATTGGTAAAGTATCAAGTAATGATTCAGAAAAAAAAATCATCATGTAAAATATTGTTTTATTTTTCAGCTTGCTGTAGCAAACAACAGAATCATTACCATGCAGGAGGAAATGGAGCGGATGAAGGAAGACAGTACATACTTTTCCAAGGTAGGCTTGGTGTAAGAGAGGGTATGATACTTGAGGCATCAGTTGTATACTGGGAGAGCCAAGTGCAGCTTGGTTTGCATAAAAAAGTGGGATGCATGTCTTACGTCAGAATTATTACGAGTTTGATATTTTTTATTTTTTTTTTTTACACCTCACTAAAAAGGGAGTTTGGATAGGATGCATCTTAAAATGCACCACATTTAATAATGTTGTGCCCCATAAATTGGGCACATAATACATCAAATTTAAGGGCTCATTGAGATAGGCCAATAATTATGAAACAAGTGGGGTTTTTTTGTTTTTTTTTTTCTTTATTTCTTCCCCCCCCCCCCCCCGTCTAAATGACCATCTTAACGATTACTTCCCCATGTAGCTGATCAGTGGTCATTTAAAAGCTAACATTGGCCAGTCTGAAAGGGCCCTACTAACTTATCTTACCGTTCTTATTGCCACTTATGAATTATTTTATTTTTTAAGGGGAACAAGCAAGAGCGAACAGCAGACGGGCAAATGCTAAGTGAAGTCAGGAAACACTTAAAGGAAGAAACACAGTTGAGACTGGTAAGATCACATTGTCCTTTTACAAGAACAATCCGAACTGTAAAATAGGTAATCTTTTCAGCACCCAGTTCAATAATTGTGTGTCCTTACTTTTCTCTTTGAAAGGTATTTTTCAAAGTAAATGGGCTAAAAATTCTGTGTTGCTTCCTTTCACATTTTCTCATTAGGGTTTGTGTGATGTGTAGCTGTACTCTACCCCTCTAAAAAGCCTAGATCTATATAATTGTAGCTGCAAGCTCTAGGGAAAACATAGAAGTACATATTTACTCTTTATTTTGTTCAGTGGTAACTGTATAACGCCTTATGTAGCCATCACCACCTGTTTATTGCTACTGTCAACTTTAAGAGCTTATCCAGGACTTAGTTTTTAGGCCCATTTTAAAAAAATAAAAAAAAGACAGGTGCTAACGACCTGTCTGATCTACCTGGCATCGGCTGAGATCATTCACTGACCACTCCTGGAGGCAATTCTACTGCTTTACATTAACAGAGCAGCTCTTCCTCTTCTGGGTTTCTTTTTCGATAGGGTATGACTGCTGTCGTCATGCTGATTGACAGGTCCGGCTCCCTGCAGTTATCCGGTAGGGAGAATGCTATCATTCAGGATCTTGATGGCATCCGTCAACAGAGCACAGCAGAAGAGAAGTTGCTGATCTGTCAACATGTCATCAATGGAATCGCCAGCACAACATTGGAAACTACCTGTCTTTTAATTCTTGGGGCCCATAGTGAAAAAAATTTTAATAGCCCCGGATAACTCATCATCTTTCCCCCATCTCACTCTACCAGCCCACCTAATCTATCAATCAATGTCAATGGCTGCTCACTCTCCCCAGTCCCACATACTCACTGCCTGAGGGTAACCCTAGACTCTGCTCTTTCCTTCAAGCCACATATCTAAGCCCTTTCCACCTTCTGCTGACTCCAAATAAAAAATATTTCCCAGATCTGTAGATTCCTTGACCAACACTAGTGCATACCCTTATTATCCCCTGGCTCAACTACTGCAACCTCTTGCTCTCTGGCCTCACTTCTAACACTTGCACCCCTCCAATCTATCCTACACTCTGCTGCCCGACTAATGCACCTGTCTCCGCACTATTCCCCGGCCTCTCCTCTCTGCCAATCTCTTCACTGGCTTTCCATTACCCAAAGACTCCAGTTTAAAACCCTAACCATGACATACAAAGCCATCCACAACCTGTCTCCTCCATACATCTGTGACCTAGTCTCCCGGTACTTACCTGCACGCAACCTCCGATCCTCACATGAGCGCCTTCTCTCCTGCCCCCTTATCTCCTCTTCCCACAATCGCATACAAGATTTCTCCCGTGCTTCCCCCATACTCTGGAACTCTCTACCACAGCATATCAGACTCTCGCCTACCATGGAACCCTTCAAAAAGAACCTGAAGACCCACCTATTCAGACAAACCTACAACCTGCATTAACCCTTAGTCCACTATACTGCTGCCCGACCAGCTGTACCCTCACCTACTGTATCCTCACCCACCTCTGCAGACTGTGAACCCTCACGGGCAGGGTCCTCTCTCTTCCTGTAGCAGTCTGTGCCTTGTATTGTTCAGGATTATTGTACTTGTCTATGTATGCTTCCCCCTTTTAACATGTAAAACACCATAGAATAAATGGCACTATAATAATAACTACATTGTTAGCTATTAAACGGTATCCACTACAGAGAATTCTCAGTTTTGATCTTAAAATGTAGAGAGTAAAGTGGGCAACTTTCTACAACCCGCACAAAAAAGATTTGTTGCTTTAAGGCTATGTGCCCACGTAGCATATTTTCATGCAGTTACGCTGCGTTCTGCACCGCAGCGTAACTGCATGCGTCCCCAACACAATCTATGAAGATTGTGCATTTTCCATGCCCACGTGGCATATTGGAACGCAGCGTTTCGGCTGCTGCTGAAGCGCTGCGTTCTAAGAAGTGATATGTCACTTCTTTCATGCGCTTTGCATGCAGCCCCCGCTCTGTCTATGGGAGAGGCTGCATCCAGAGCGCATGAAATCTGCTTTTCAGTACGCAATGTTACTGCAGCGATTAGAAGCGCACGTGTGCTGTTCAAATCGCTGCAGAAATTTCTGCAGGGACAGAACGCAACGTGGGCACATAGGCTAAAAATGTACAATGAATTTGAGGAGCACAGATTTTAGAATCTCTTTAAAAAAAAAACATAAAAAGCCATAAACAAATAAAAGCTGATTAAGTACATTATAACTAAAAGTAAAGAAAATAAAGACTACATAAGAAGCCAGAAGCATTGGTACTCCTAAATTTAAAATATGCATACTAAAGGATAAACGTAGAAGCCGACATTTGTCCACTTGTTCCTATGTATTTTCTGTTTTAGGACATAGAAAAAGAACTGGAGGTTCAAATAGGAATGAGACAAGAGATGGAAATGGCTATGAAGATGCTGGATAAGGATGTCTGTGAAAAGCAAGACGCCTTAGCAGCACTCAGACAACAACTTGATGATCTCAGGGCATTAAAGCATGAGTTGTCCTTTAAACTTCAGGTAGGAAGACAAAGACTGAGGCATCACAGGGAAGGTGTCGTGCAAAAAAAAAAAATATCAATAACTGAAAAAATGTAAAGTATTAATGTTTTGTTTAGATATTATTATTTGTTTTTAATTGAGCAAAATGTAAAAAAAAAAATAATAAAAAAAATATATATTTTCCACTCTTAAACACTAGGGGGAGCAGCTTCTGAAATTCTACAGAAATCCCACTGTAGAAATAACCTGGATTACAGCTGCAGTAAAAGTGGGCAGAATCTGCTCTCCTGTGTGTGATGTCACCCCCCCCCTTCCCCAATCTGGGTGTTTCCAAGGGATAACATAGAATAAAATTTAGGATCACAGTGCGGAGCCATTTTGCTAGTGACCAGAAATGTCTACAGTATCACCAAGGACAGCATAAGTATCACACAGAATAGGATTAGATACACAGCTCAGCAGGCAGTATCACACAGGAGAGGATTATATACAGCTCAGCAGACAGTATCACACAGGCTAGGATTAGATACACAGCTCTGCAGGCAGTATCACACAAGCTAGTATTAGATACACGGCATGGGAGGGAACGGGGGGGGTGTCATTGGAGACTGTAGCGGCGGGGGAGGGGTGCCAGTACTCACGCACTGCTCTGCATGCACGCCCGCTGCAGCAAGGAGAGTGGAGGGGGTGTCATTGGATTGGAGACGGTAGCAGAGGCGGCGGTGGGGGGGGAGTAGTGCCGGTGTATACACACACACACCTGCTGCATGCACCGCCGGCAGTGGTGGCGCGGGGGGGGGGGGGGGGGTAGCAGGGCTCGCTAGAGTGGAGGGAGGGGGTGTCATTGGAGATGGTAACAGTGGGGGGAGAGGAGGCAGCCCTGTGCCCCTTACTCATACATCCTGTTGGTTGACAGGGGTAAAGTGGAGCAAACCGCATACGCTGTGGGGCTCCACAATGATGGTGCTGATCTCCTCCCTCTGCTGTGATCTGGACAGCCCAGGGATCACATCAGACGCCTTCTCTAATGTTACTAAATGGGGTCGAAAACCGACTATCAGAGTGAATGCACAGAGGGCTGCCATAAAGAAGGTGAGTAACTGTCGTTACAAACACCAAATCCAAGATGGCAGCCCCCAGTGCTTCAGTAAAACTAGAATCTAAATAAAAACTAAATAAGCAGTGATTTTTAATTTTGTATTAAAAATACTTGATTTCATAGTCACTGTTATTAATACAAAAATAAAAAACCGCAACACCCTTCCTTTAAAGGAACACTCTAGGAGAAGGCATTCCTTATTGTTACTTATCGCATAAAAAGGTGGGCCTTTTCAGCTAAGTAATAGTTACAGAGGTGAAGCTTTTGTTACTCATTTCAGGACCAGGCCATTTTTCCCTGTTCCTGACAACATTTTTTGGGTTTTATCGTACCTTTAATTTCTATTCCTTTTTTTTTCCTCCTCTGTTATCAGGACAAAATATAAAGAAAGATGAGAAATAGGGTTTTTTTTTTTTTTTTTTTTTTTTTTATTTATTCCCTTTACAACACTGCTCCCATTGAAGTGGACTGAGCAGTGTCACACATTTAAACAACTGCTACGATAAGTGGACGGAGTGGGGCTCACATTACCACTGCTCCCATGGAAGTGAATGAAGCTGGGGGTCACACATTACACCACTGCTTTCATAGAAGTGGATGAAGCTGGGGGTCACACATTACACCACTGCTTTCATAGAAGTGAATGAAGCTGGGGGTCACACATTACACCACTGCTTTCATAGAAGTGGATGAAGCTGGGGGTCACACATTACACTACTGCTTTCATAGAAGTGGATGAAGCTGGGGGTCACACATTACATCACTGCTTTCCTAGAAGTGGATGATGCTGGGAGGTCACACATTCCACCACTGCTTTCATAGAAGTGGATGAAGCTGGGGGTCACACATTCCACCACTGCTTTCATAGAAGTGGATGAAGCTGGGGGTCACACATTCCACCACTGCTTTCTTAGAAGTGGATGAAGCTGGGGTCACACAGTACTCCACTGTTTTCATAGAAGTGGATTAAGGGGTGTCGCACATTTCGCTACTGTTCCCCTGGAAGTGTACAGTACAAGGAACACGCATTAGGCCACTGCTCTCATATGAGTGCATGGAGCGGGGCCACAAACATCTAATCCCATCCTGTGATCCACTCTCCTGAGTCCTCACTCCTCACTTTGATCCTAAACTTCATCCTCCTTTATCCTTTTGCAAACACCCAGAAAGGGAGGAGCGTGACATCACACACGTCAGTAGGTCCCGTCCACTTTTTTCTGCAGTCATAATGTGAGTTTACAATATACTAGGTTTTTATGGCAAATTTCACCAGTTGCCCCCTCTAGTGTTTAAAAAATGGAAAATATAAAAAACATAACATTTTTCACATTTTTATACTGTTAGTTATTTTTTAAAAATAAATTTAAACTTTAACACTTAAAATTTTTGAAATTTTGGAAAAATTTGAAATTTTAAAAGCTTCTGCTGTCTGCCTGCACCCCTACATCACATGATCACTATGCTGAGTAAAGCAAATCTGTATACACAAGCACTAGTTCAGAGCTGTGTATACAGCATGGAAAAAGTTAAACATTTTTATTAAACATTGTTTGTTTGCCTTCTCTATGGGTAGTGTGGAGTTGTCACATAGCCAGCTCCCTATTCCCACAGCTGAACAATCGCCTGCACACTGCTTACTCTGTATTGAGATTTTAAAATATCAATTTTGGGTAAAGTCTGGACGGCCTGAATGCTTTTAGTGTATGGGCAGTGTAGAAGTAATTAAAGGAGTTGTCCACTACTAGGACAACACATTCTCATTCCACTTGTTTTCTCCATGTAAAATAATAAAGCCTATACTCACCTCTCATATCAACGCAGTTGCAGCGGTAATGTGGTTCACTTTCCCGGGGCTCACATGACGTCACACGAGCCCTACATCCAGTCACCTCCGTCTTCCTGCCGTCGGACCAATCAACAGGAAGTGAGCGCTGAGGCTATTAGTGGACAACCCCTTTAAACCCTTAAGACCGCGGACGGTAAAGTTACATCCTAGCGGTCATAGTGTTAATCACCACCTGCTGCTGCAGGCGGGGATACGTGCACATGTCAGCTGATTTATACAGCTGACGTGTGCCTTGCAGGTACGAGTGGAATTGCTATCCACCCATACCTGTTAACCCCTTAAATGGCGCTGTCAAGACTTGACAGCGCCATATTAACGGCAATTGCTGTAGATCTGTACTCACAGGCAGATACCAGAAGTCACGTGACGTGATCACATGGATCCAGTGGTTGTCATGGTAGCACAGGGTCATGTGATGACTCTTGTAGCTCACATGACTAAACTCCTGTAAGAAGCAGCCGATAACTGCAGCTTACAGGAGATGAACATTTCTCCCGGTCTGAGCGATTCTGCTCTGATCGGGAGAAATCAATGAGCAATCAGACAACTGATCCATATAGTCCCCTAGGAATATTAGTAAATTGAAAAAAAAAGTATAAAAGAAGTTTTGAAAAAAATAAAAAAAACTAAAAGTTCAAATCACCCCTCTTTCGCCCCATTTGAAAATTAAAGGGTTAAAAAAAATAAAAAAATATACACACATTTAATATTGCCGCTTTCAGAAATGCCTGATCTATCAAAATATAAAATCAATTAATCTAATTGGTGAATGATGTAGCAGCAAAAAAATTCTAAATGCCAAAATTGGGTTTTTGGTCAATGCATATTTTGCGCAAAATGCAATAACAGGCGATCAAAACGTAGCATTGGCACAAAAATGGTACCGCTAAAAAATGTCAGCCCGAGACGCAAAAAATAGCCGTCACTGAACTATAGATCCCGAATAATGAGAACACTACAGGTTGCGGAAAAAGGCGCAAAACGTACACCACTTTTTTCGAACAAACTTCTGATTGATTTTTTTATTATTGACCCCTTAGATAAAAGTAAACCTATACATGTTTGGTGTCTACGAACTCGCACCAACCTCCAGCATCACAACAACACATCGGTTTTACTATATAGGGAACTCTGTGAATAAAATATCCCAAAAGCAATAGTGCAATCACACTTTTGTTTTTTTGCAATTTTTCCGCATTTGGAATTTTTTTGTTTTCCAGTACACTATATGGTAAAACTCATGGTTTCTTTTAAAAGTACAGCTTGTTCCGCAAAAAAACAAGCCCTCACATGACCAGATTGACTGAAAAATAAAAAAAGTTACATCTCTCAGAAGAAGAATAGCAAAAAAAACCCCGGAAAGCGCAAAATTGACCGCTCGTGAAGGGGTTAAAGCAAGTAATACATTGTGTGAAACTGATATGTGCAGTAATGACTGATGTCTAAACATCTGGTAAATCTCCTTTTTAGAGCTCAGATTTGGCAGTGAAACAGAAGACTGAGTTAAACAGTCGCTTGGAAGAGAAAACCAATCAGATGGCTGCCACTATCAAACAGCTGGAGCAGAGGTAACACGCGGAATAATCTAATGCTTTATATTATACATATTGCTCCAAGATTGTTGAATTGTTGTCGGAAGAGGTTTTTGTTTTTTTTTTTAAATTGCAGGAAATTAATAAAGGGGGGAAAAAGGGCAATTTTCTGGCTTTGCAATCTCTGAACAAAAGTGTCTTCTTTAAGCTACATAAAGCGGACTTTTTTTCTTATTGTGAACAATTTGACGCTGCAATAGAATATTTTGACTTTCATTCAACTTTTAAATTTAATGGTCCCCCTTTAACATCTTTTAATAATATATGTTTAGGCCCGGTTCACACTTATGCTCCGACATTCCATGTGTCTCTTCCTTTTTAAGAACCGACAAATGGAATTCATGGCAAAAATGGATCTGGTGCATAACTAATGGAAATGATGGGAGCAGAAGAGCCCCATTGATAATTATGAGCTTGTTCCTCTGTGTCCGTTTTTAGAAGAGGGAAAAATTGCAGAACGGATCAGTTTGTTTTTTAACAGATAAGAGAGAAATGGAATGGAAAAGCAAGTGTGAGCCCAGGAGGGTTGGGTGCTCTGTTTTGGAATATTGAGCTTTATATCTACTGTAAAGATATTGTTTAGTGCAGTATTGGGAGATTACTGCATTTAACCCATTTATAAAACTATATAGCTAAAGAGTAACTAGTAAAGTGCTGAACTCAATGGCAGCAATAAAAACCTTCCACACCAAAAAGTTATACTGCTACATACTATTAAATTTATTGGCAAGTATGTTATAACAGATTGTTGCCATTAGTGAGGGTTCCAGTGCTCAAACCCCCTACTGATCAAACATTTATCATCAATTCTGTGTGTAGTCGATAATTATCAGTCTAGGATCAACACTGAAGAGTAAAACAAATGAGACAAAATTGCTGTGGATTTCATCTACAGATTTCCATAAGATAATCTATAGGAGATCACAGTATTGGGCAGTTGAAACTTCATCTACACAGTTTTTCTGCATTAGCCTGCCCTATGGTTTTTGAAATCTGCAGCATGTAAGTCTCTGTTAAGGATTTTTCAGACTTATTTTAAAGGGGTACTCTGGGAAGATAAACATTATGTACTGACAGGGCCGGATTATAGGCGGGGCAGACGGGGCTTCAGCCCAGGGGCCCCCACCACAAAAGCCTCTGAGGGGGCCCCCACCACCATCTGTGTGTCCGCCATTTTATTAATGCCGCAGTGGTTCAAGACCGCACTGTACCTTTAAGGTATTTCAATCCCGGCCATCACTGTGCTGCAGACATGCCCACTGCACGCTGTGTGGGCTGCGTCTGCCAGGATGACGTCACCGCGCACCTGCTGCTGCTTCTTCCTTCCGTAGAGGAGCTTGTGGGAGGACCGGAGGTCTCAGTGGATCCCGTAAGTATGAGGTCATTAATCATGGTGCCGGCCGGGCAGGAGACTGCAGTGAGGAGGGAGCAGGGCGCCGCTGATAACTCCAGACCGGATTCCATAGTGTCAGCGGCCACTCTGCCCGGGATCAGTGTGAGATATTGCAGGAGTGTGCTCTGCTGCAGATCAGGTCGGGCTGTCAGTGCCGGGTCATCGGCTGCAGCCTCATCCCTCCCCTGCAATAACTCACACTGAGCTCCAGCAGAGAGCACAGACATCACTACACAGATCCTGCACTGGTTACATCTGAGCCTGCAGCACACATTACACTATATGGCCCATATTACATATAGAATATGTTATATCCTGTCCTGTAGGTCCAGGTGTGATCAGTGCAGGGGATTGTATATCTGTGCACATGGTATACCACATCCAGTGTACAGAGTAGTGTGATATACTGTGTACACACATCAGATGGTATATAATAATGTGTATATTGTATAACATCTGGTGTCTGTATCACAGTATATTGTGTACCAGTCATGTATTCTCCTGTACACTGTACAGGAGCGTACCTTTGGGGGGCATGCGTCATATTTGCCCCTGCACAGTAATCAGGGGGGCACCATTAAAAAGTGAGGCAGCAGTATGGTGGGAGAATATTGTAAGTGGAGAGTATTGGTGGAGAAAAGTGTGAGGGGCATAGTATAGAGAGTGGGTAGTGGGGGGGGGGGGGATAAGCGGTATGGAGAAGGGGCAGCATGGTGGGCAGTGTGAGGGCACAGTATGCTGAGGAGGGGGAATGTGAGATTGAGTTGCACTATAGTGATTTTGATACTGAGGGTGAGGGCAGTATAGAGAGGGGATAGCATGGGGACATTGTGAGGGTACAGCTCAGGAGGGGGCGTGTGAGGAGGGGGCACAGTATAGACATTTGGAAGTATAGTGGGGACACAATGTACAGGACGGTGTGACGAGGGGGCCCAGAACTGAAAGAAGAGGCCATGTACCATAAGAGGGACATTGTGTGGGTCATTTTATGCAGGGAGCACAGTGAGGGGCAATTATTTATTCAGGCGCACAGCGTAGGTCATATATTTATATTTAGGAGCATTATAATCATTCTGCTATTTATTTATAAGGGCATAATGTTGAGATGTGCTGCAGAAGGCCCGGGAAGTCTGCAGAGAGGAGCTGTGGATGTGAAAACTCATCATGACGTCTGGACAAGATGGAGAAGAAAGAATAAGATGACTCCGATCAGAGAAGATGTCACCTACAAGGTACCTGGATGTAACTGTATGTTTGTGATACTCAATGCTTCATAAATACTGATAACTCCCAGCATTTTCTTACAATTGTTAAGGACATACTGGGAGTTGTTAATTCATGTGATACAAATGTATATGGGGATGTGACATTACAATATATTGTTGTAGTAAATTTGGTACTGTAGTCATGTATTGGTGGTTCTGGTGATATATTCGTTTACTGATGAGGGTGCTAGCAGGGGCGTAACTACCGCGGTCGTCATTATGACCGGGCCCGGGAGGTTAGGGGCCCGGCGCCCGCCAGGCAGATCAGCAGCCAGCTCCTGTCAGTGAGAGAGGAGCTGCGCTGTTCTGCCGCAGACCACGCGGCTGCTATTTGAACCGGTGCCGCCGACGACACCGGGCCCCCCTGCCTGGTGTCAACCGCGGCATTGGGACCCCCTGCCTGGTGTCAGCTGCAGCGGCTCCCCCATCACCGTGCACAGTAATGATGAAGCATAGCGCTGCCGCGCTATGCATCATCATTCTACCCCTGTGCCTGCGCCGTGACGTCACTCCCGTGCGACTGTTGTGCTAAATGCACAGAGTGCAGGACGGGAGGACGCCGACCGCAACACCGGGAGAACAAGCAGCGGGGAGGACGAGCGGCGGTGAGGACAGAGCAGCGGCAAATTCGAGCAGCGGCGAAGGAAGGAGGGGAGGACGACAGCGAGGACAGAGCAGCGGGGAGGACGAGCAGCGGCGGGGGAACGAGGAGAGCGGCGAGGACAGAGCAGCGGGGAGGACGAGCAGCGGCGGGGGAACGAACAGCGGCGAGGATAGAGCAGCGGCGAGGACGAGCAGCGGCGGGGGAACGAGGAGACGTGAAGAGAGAGGGTACACGGAGGTCAGAGGCTTGGGGAGGCTGCATTATTTTACATGGAGGCTGCATTATTATACATGCAGGCCTGGGGAGGCTGCATTATTATACATGGAGGCCTGGGGAGGCTGCATTATTATACATGGAGGCCTTGGGAGGCTGCATTATTATACATGGAGGCCTTTGGAGGCTGCATTATTATACATGGAGGTCTGGAGAGGCTGCATTATTATAAATGGAGGCCTGGAGAGGCTGCATTATTATACATGGAGGACTGGAGAGGCTGCATTATTATACATGGAGGCCTGGAGAGGCTGCATTATTATACATGGAGGCTTGCTGCTATATTATACATGGAGGCAGGCTGCATTATTATACATGGAGGCCTGGGGAGGCTGGCTGCATTATTATACTTGGAGGCCTGGGGAGGCTGGCTGCATTATTATACTTGGTGGCCTAGGGAGGCTGGCTGCATTATTATACATGGAGGCCTGGGGAGGCTGGCTGCATTATTATACATGGAGGCCTGGGGAGGCTGGCTGCATTATTATACATAGAGGCATGGAGAGGCTGGCTGCATTATTATATATGGAGGCCTGGAGAGGCTGGCTGCATTATTATACATGGAGGACTGGGGAGGCTGGCTGCATTATTATACATGGAGGGCTGGGTGCATATTATATATGGAGGACTATGTGGTGTAGTATAATATATGGAGAACTATGAGAAATTAATTATAATAATTGAAGGGACTGGGGAGGCTGGCTGCATTATTATACATGGAGGCCTTGGGAGGCTGCATTATTATACATGGAGGCCTTTGGAGGCTGCATTATTATACATGGAGGTCTGGAGAGGCTGCATTATTATAAATGGAGGCCTGGAGAGGCTGCATTATTATACATGGAGGACTGGAGAGGCTGCATTATTATACATGGAGGCCTGGAGAGGCTGCATTATTATACATGGAGGCTTGCTGCTATATTATACATGGAGGCAGGCTGCATTATTATACATGGAGGCCTGGGGAGGCTGGCTGCATTATTATACTTGGAGGCCTGGGGAGGCTGGCTGCATTATTATACTTGGTGGCCTAGGGAGGCTGGCTGCATTATTATACATGGAGGCCTGGGGAGGCTGGCTGCATTATTATACATGGAGGCCTGGGGAGGCTGGCTGCATTATTATACATAGAGGCATGGAGAGGCTGGCTGCATTATTATATATGGAGGCCTGGAGAGGCTGGCTGCATTATTATACATGGAGGACTGGGGAGGCTGGCTGCATTATTATACATGGAGGGCTGGGTGCATATTATATATGGAGGACTATGTGGTGTAGTATAATATATGGAGAACTATGAGAAATTAATTATAATAATTGAAGGGACTGGGGAGGCTGGCTGCATTATTATACATGGAGGGCTGGGTGCATATTATACATGGAGGATTATGGGGGTGCATTATACTATATGGAGAACTATGGGGGTGCAGTATAATATATGGAGGACTATGTGGGGCAGTATTATATATTATGTACTATGGGGTGAATTATAATACATGGAGAACTATGGGAAATGCATTATAATACATGGAGGACTATGGAGCTGCATTCTAATATATGAAGGGTTATGTGGGACCCTTTACACTATATGGAAGGCTATGTGGGGGCCATTATTGTGTTTGTATCTTTGTCCCCCCTCGTATATAGTTCTCCAATCAGGGGATGGGAACGTTTTGTGCTGAGGGGAAAAAGGCTCTTTCCCTCAGCACCCAGCTTTCCCATGCTCTGTTATACATCTTCTCTCAGCACCCAGCTTTCTCATGCTCTGATATAGGAAAGCTGAGTGCTGAGGGAAAGATGTATAGCAAAGCATGGGGAAGCTGGGTGCCGAGGACAAGATGGATATCAGAACATAAGAAAGCTGGGTGCTGATAGAGGGATTTCAGATCATGGGAAATCTGGGTGCTGAGGGTAAGAGCCAAGTGTCAGTGTCATTATCCTGTACCCCAAGTGTCGGTGTATGTGGAGGGGGGCCCAGATCTGAACTTTGCACCGGGGCCCATCAAACTCTAGTTACGCCACTGGGTGCTAGTGATGTATTTTGGTATTGCTTTTGGTTCTGGTGCTGTACACCGTGTGCAGAATTATTAGGCAACTTGTATTTTAGAGGATTTTTTTTATTATTGATCAACAGTTCTCAATCAACCCAAAAGACTCATGAATGTCAAAGCTTAATATTTTTGGAAGTTGGAGTGGTTTTTTTTTCTAGATTTGGCTATCTTAGGAGGACATCTGTTTGTGCAGGTAACTATTACTGTGCAGAATTATTAGGCAACTTAATAAAAACCAAATCTATTCCCATCTCACTTGTTTATTGTCACCAGGTAAACCAATATAACTGCACAAAATTTAGAAATAAACATTTCTGACATGCAAAAACAAAACCCCCAAAAATGAGTGCCCAATATCACCCCCTTTCTTTATGATGACACTCAGCAGCCGACCATCCATAGATTCTGTCATCGCTTGATCTGTTTACGCTCAACATTGTGTGCAGCAGCCACCACAGCCTCCAGACACTGCTCCCAGAGGTGGACTGTTTTCCCTCCCTGTAGATCTCACATTTTATGAGGGACCACAGGTGCTCTATGGGGCTCAGATCAGGTGAACAAGGGGGCCATGTCATTATTTTTTCATCTTTTAGACCTTTACTGGCCAGCCACGCTGTGGAGTAGTTGGATGCATGTGATGGAGCATTGTCCCGCATGAAAATGTTTTTCTTGAACGATACCGACTTCTTCCTGTACCACTGCTTGAAGAAGTTGTCTTCCAGAAACTGGCAGTAGGTCTGGGAGTTGAGCTTCACTCCATCCTCAACCCGAAAAGGTCCCACAAGTTCATCTTGGATGATCCCAGCCCATACCAGTGCCCACCTCCACCTTGCTGATGTCTGAGTCACAGTGGAGCTCTATGCCCTTTACTGATCCAGCCTCTGGCCCAACCATCTGCCCATCAAGAGTCACTCTCATTTCATCAGTCCATAAAACCTTTGAAAAATCAGTCTTAAGATATTTCTTGGCCCAGTCTTGACGTTTTATCTTCTGTTTCTTGGTCAGAGGTGGTGGTTTTTCAGCCATCCTTACCATGGCCATGCCCCTGAGTATGGCACACCTTGTGCTCTTTGATACTCCAGTAACGTTGCAGCTCTGAAATATGGCTAAACTGGTGGCAAATGGCATCTTGGCAGCTTCACGCTTGATTTTTCTCAATTCATAGGGAGTTATTTTGCGCCTATTTTGCTTCTTGCGACCCTGTTGGCTATTTGCCATGAAACGCTTGATTGTTCGGTGATCACGCTTCAAAAGTTTGGCCATTTCAAGACTGCTGCATCCCTCTGCAAGACATCGCACAATATGGACTTTTCAGAGCCCGTCACATCTCTCTTCTGACCCATTTTACCAAAGGAAAAGAAGTTGCCTAATAATTAAACACACCTTATATAGGGTGTTGATGTCATTACACCGCACCCCTCCTCATTACAGAGAGGCACATCACCTGATTTACTTAATTGGTAGTTGGCTCTCAGCCTATACAGCTTGGAGTAGGACGACATGTATAAAAAGTATCATGGGAGCAAAATACTCATTTGCCTAATAATTCTGCACACAGTGTATTTATGTACATTTTACTGATTCTGATCCTGTACACACGTAGCAAGCCATAATTTGTAAAATTACATGACCGCAAGGGTTTCTACATTATGTTAGTAGCATTAAAGGTGTTGTCCAGGTTTGTGATGAAAGTTTCTATGTGACTGCAGACTTCTGAATGCTCAGTGTGCACACTGCACACTGTCAGGACTCTCCGATGCCAGCAGTGAGCGCTTGAGGGCATGTAACTATTGAGTGAGGCTGCAGACGTCCTAATTTGAATGTGGCCGGAAGTAAGCAAATCGCATACTTGCAGTGCCATGACTACTTGCTCATGGCACGGGAAAATCATGACAGTGTGCAGTCCGCAAGCTGTGAGAATTCAGAAGTCTGCAGTCATATAGGATAACTACAAATTTTCCTTGTCGACCTGGATAACCCCTTTAATAATAAAAGTAAGCCCCGTAGCATGCCCAATCCAACAACCTGTAATATACTCAATGTAAGGATTTAGCTCTGCTTGCTAATTCCAGAAGTGATCACATGACCACTTGCAGGTCATTTTAATACTTTGAGTCACAATTAGCTTCTCTTCCTGCTTCTCTTTATGGGCTGTAGTATTTCACTGAACATTGAGAGAATTAGGAAGAGCAGCTCATCGGCACGTGTGAAAATGGCGTATGAGCGGTCACATGACAACTACTCAAACCGCATAAGCCGTGTATAGAAGGGGGCGCCAAACTGAACTCCTACTCCATGGACAGGAAAACCTAGATCCACCTCTGATACTGTGTATGGCATACCGTGTACAGACATCAGCTGCTATGTACTACTCCGGAGACAATACAATAGAGAGCACATTGTGATTTTCAGCAACCATTGCTGCCAGTGAGAACTTTCCCTTTCTGTATTTTTACTATTCCTTGGCTGTCTTAACATTGGGATCAATAAAAAAATGTGAGTAACTTTACTTTCTGAGTATAAGTGACGGCTGTGAGTGATCCTGGACTGTGTCTGTATTGTAGTACTGTAAATCTGAATGTGGCAGAACAGGATAAGATAAATGTTCATTGGATTTATATCTAAATGCTACATTCACACTCTACTGTTATGACTAAAAATGTTAACGTTATGGGGCCCCCACCAGATTTTCTGCCCAGGGGCCCCCACCAACCTTAATCCGGCCCTGTGTACTGATGTGTGACGCAACGTCCCAGACTGGAGGGGTGAGGAGCAGCTCCTGTCATACTGAATTACAAGTGATCTAAAGATAAGAGCTGCACTGGGCATCTATTGTGCATGAGTGAAGAAACTGTATATAATTTTAGTTTTTTTTTTTCTCTCAGAGTACCCCTTTATAACTCTTTTCAGTGTAGCAGGAGGGAAATTTGTAGTGAATCCACATTAAACTGAGCAGTGAACACTGGTAACTGAACATCCATCAGTGGGCTCATTATTACACTCAGATGTGGCGTTTGTATCTTTATTTTTCGGAGCTCTATTCCGCTGATTTATGACCCCAGACTATATTAAAGTTGTATGTTTAGGAAAATTTAATGAAATTAATACCCTGTAAAAGATACATGGCAAAACCTTTAATGAAATTGAAAAATGATTTTTAACCTCAAATACATGCAAAATTCAATATATAGTCCCCAAAGTTGGACAACCCCCCCCTTTTTTTTTCTTTTATTTATTTATTTATTTTTACTATAAAAGCATATAGAAATAATCATTTATGCTAGTGATTGGTCAGTTATTAAAATTGAAAATGTATTTTATAGCTGGATATATCTGCATCGACATACTTTTTATAGAAAATGATTAATGAGAACTTGTCCTGTATGTGTAATTTTCTTAATACTAGCACTTAATCTATATTTACAAATATTGATATCCGTGCTCCTTAAATTTTACAAAGGGCAATGCTAAAGCAGTAGGATTAAGCGAGAAGAGTAGAGCGCTAAGCTCAACTTTTGGCTTTAGCGGCACAAAACGGTTGTATTGTGGTGTCAGACGCCGCGGTTCTTTCATCCTGGCACAGGACTTGTTCTCTTTATGTTGTACTGTATATTTGTATGAATTTCCTAATTGTTCTTTTTCTTTTGATGTTCTCTGTTTTATTAATCATTTGCCCTTTTATATGTCATTTAACGTTTTGGTTTTTGGTTTTCCTTCTTAAATTAACAAACTAGTGAAAAGAATTTGGTGAAACAGGCAAAAACCTTAAGTAGTACAGCCAGTAAACTGTTACAGAAGCAGCACTAGGCGACTAACGCAAGGCGGCCTGCCAACACTAACAGAGGAACTCAGTAGCAGGAGGAAGGGAGACAGTCTGCCTTGTTACAAGCTACTACATAGATGTTAAATGTTGCCTACTGTTCTTTTGAAAACCGCTGCATTTTGAAGCCATGGCTCCTCCGTTCTGTTAACCTTTTTTTCCCTCCCACCCTCTCACTATAGATGAAATCTTTGTTAGACCCAACAAAAATTTGCCAAATAAACTTTTTAAAACCATGTCTTTTTGTTATGCTTCATCAACTCTCTAAACATCACAGAGGACACCACCGCTAAGCGATCACTAGAACCGGGGTCCTTTAAAGAAGCACTCTCTCAAAACCTTTTATTGCCTAAACCCATATACGTAGTGCAGGTGCAGTAATTTACTCACCGATTTGGCATCTTCTTTGTCGCTCCATTGGGAGACCCAGACAATTGGGTGTATAGCTTCTGCCTCCGGAGGCCACACAAAGTATTACACTTTAAAAAGTGTAACCCCTCCCCTCTGCCTATACACCCTCCCGTGCCTCACGGGCTCCTCAGTTTTTGTGCTTTGTGTTGAAGGAGGCAGACGTCCCTAGACAAGAACTTCTCTCTTTCTCTGGCAGCCAAAACCTCTCTTCAGTGGTGGCTTCTTCCCACTTCTCTGTCGAAGGGAAAATCTTTCCTGCCCCCATCCTGGGCTGTGGTCACGACGGACGCGAGTCTGTCAGGGTGGGGAGCGGTTTTTCTCCACCACAGGGCTCAGGGAACCTGGACTCCGACAGAGTCCTCCCTTCAGATCAATGTTCTGGAGATAAGGGCAGTGTATCTAGCCCTAAAGGCGTTCCATCGGTGGCTGGAGGGCAGGCAGATCCGCATACAGTCGGACAACGCCACGGCGGTCGCGTACATCAACCACCAGGGCGGCACGCGCAGCCGTCAAGCCTTCCAAGAAGTTCGGCGGACTCTGCTGTGGGCGGAGACCACAGCCTCCACCATCTCCGCAGTTCACATCCCGGGCGTAGAAAACTGGGAAGCAGACTTTCTCAGTCGCCAGGGCATGGACGCAGGAGAATGGTCTCTTCACCCGGACGTGTTTCAAGAGATCTGTTGCCGCTGGGGAACGCCGGACGTCGACCTCATGGCGTCTCGGCACAACAACAAAGTCCAGGCACGGTCTCAGGATCACAGAGCTCTGGCGGCGGACGCATTAGTTCAGGATTGGTCGCAGTTTCGACTGCCTTATGTATTTCCTCCTCTGGCAATGCTGCCCAGAGTGTTACGCAAGATCAGATCCGACTGCCGCCGCGCCATCCTCGTCGCTCCAGACTGGCCGAGGAGGTCGTGGTACCCGGATCTGTGGCACCTCACGGTGGGTCAACCGTGGGCACTCCCAGACCGACCAGACTTGCTGTCTCAAGGGCCATTTTTCCATCTGAATTCTGCGGCCCTCAACCTGACTGTGTGGCCATTGAGTCCTGGCTCCTAGCGTCCTCAGGGTTATCTCAAGATGTCATTGCCACTATGAGACAGGCCAGGAAACCAACGTCCGCCAAGATCTATCACAGGGCTTGGAGGATCTTCTTATCCTGGTGCTCTGATAAGGGTTTTACCCCCTGGCCGTTTGCCTTACCCACTTTTCTTTCCTTCCTTCAATCCGGAATGGACAAGGGTTTGTCTCTCGGCTCTCTCAAGGGACAAGTATCGGCGCTTTCCGTGTTTTTTCAGAAGCGTCTGGCCAGGCTTCCGCAGGTCCGCACGTTCCTGCAGGGAGTTTGCCACATAGTCCCACCTTACAAGCGGCCGCTGGAACCCTGGGATCTTAACAGGGTTCTAAGGGCTCTTCAGAAACCTCCTTTCGAGCCGCTGCGGGATGTCTCTCTATCACGTCTTTCGCAGAAGGTGGCTTTTCTAGTGGCAGTTACATCGCTCCGTAGAGTGTCGGAGCTTGCAGCGCTGTCATGCAAAGCCCCCTTCCTGGTTTTTCACCAGGATAAGGTGGTTCTGCGTCCGGTCCCGGAATTCCTCCCTAAGGTGGTATCCCCTTTTCATCTCAATCAGGATATCTCCTTACCTTCATTTTTCCCTCACCCAGTTCACCAATGTGAAAAGGATTTGCACTTGCTAGATCTAGTGAGAGCACTCCGGATCTAAGTGTCTCGCACGGCGCCACTGCGCCGTTCTGATGCGCTCTTTGTCCTTGTCGCTGGCCAGCGTAAGGGGTCGCAGGCTTCCAAGTCAACCTTGGCTCGGTGGATCAAGGAACCGATTTTTGAAGCTTACCGTTCTTCTGGGCTTCCGATTCCTTCAGGGCTGAAAGCCCATTCTACCAGAGCCGTGGGTGCGTCCTGGGCATTGCGGCACCGGGCTACGGCTCAGCAGGTGTGTCAGGCGGCTACCTGGTCTAGTCTGCACACTTTCACGAAACACTATCAGGTGCATACCTATGCCTCGGCAGATGCCAGTCTAGGTAGGCGAGTCCTTCAGGCGGCGGTTGCCCACCTGTAAGAGGGGGCCGTTTTCGGCTCCTTTTATCGGGGTATTCTTTTACCCACCCAGGGACTGCTTTTGGACGTCCCAATTGTCTGGGTCTCCCAATGGAGCGACAAAGAAGAAGGGAATTTTGTTTACTTACCGTAAATTCCTTTTCTTCTAGCTCCTATTGGGAGACCCAGCAACCGCCCCTGTTCCCTTCGGGCTGTTTGTTCTTTTGTGTACACATGTTGTTCATGTTGAATTGTTCCTTTGGTTCATGGTTTTAGTTCTCCGAACATCCTTCGGATTGAATTCACCTTAGACCATTTATAAGTTTCCTCCTTCCTGCTTTTGCACCAAAACTGAGGAGCCCGTGAGGCACGGGAGGGTGTATAGGCAGAGGGGAGGGGTTACACTTTTTAAAGTGTAATACTTTGTGTGGCCTCCGGAGGCAGAAGCTATACACCCAATTGTCTGGGTCTCCCAATAGGAGCTAGAAGAAAAGGAATTTACGGTAAGTAAACAAAATTCCCTTCTTCTCTGCTTTCCAGCGCCACTCCAGGTCTGTTCTGGGTCGCATGACAGCTATTCTGACTTGCTGGATCACACAAGGCTATGTGTCCATGAGGTGAGAGTTGATTTTACAGTGTAAGTTTATAGTGTCACGACGAAGCTTCTTAGATTTGCATTGTAAAAGTGACTTCGAGCTCACACAGACCCCAGTGTGTTCCGGCAAGTCTGAATAGCAGTCATACGACCCAGAAAACCAGAGTGGCACTGGGAGAGATGCTGATCGGCGAGTATATTAATGCACCGGCACTTACACAAGCTTAGGCAGTAAAATGTTTGGTGAGTGCAGCGCAGTAGTAGTTAAGAATAGGCACACAGTAAAATGTATGGACCTGGAGTACCACAGTTGTGTACAGCCAGCTACCACAGGCGCTACAAACAGCTGATCATTGGGGGTGCCGGGTGTCTGATTTTTTCCAATCTGATATTGATGGAGATCCTGAACAACCCCCATTAAGCAGTTTTTCTACTGTCTTATGCATTACACGTCTTCAGAGGGATTTATCTCAGCTTCTTATGTATATGCACCGTGTCAAGACCTAGATTTACCATCTGTCACCATAGCACAGTATAACTTTTAACACCGGTCTCTAAAATTATTTTCAGAAGTTGAGATTGTAGAGTAAAATTTAATTTTATTTTTGCTGCAGTTTTGAGGCTAAATTCTGTGTCAAATATCCATTGTCTGCACAGAAGCTGAAATTACTATCAAAACATACTAACATAAAGGCTTTCCTCCTATAAGGTAGTTTACATAATATGGTGACTCTCAAGACCATTTGATGTATCTAGATAAAGGATCATTACTAGTATGCCTAACCTTCTTGACTCTAAATGAGACTGTATAAGAGGAAAGGATTAAACAGTGTGATAGAGGGAACGATTTTATAACTGAAGATTAGCACAAATGCAAAATTTTTAAGAAAAGATAATTGAGAATTGTTAGTTCATGAGGAATTCACATATGTAATATCTACTAAGACATTTAGGGCCCGATTCATCAAAGTTTCTACGCTTGGAATCTGGCGTAAAAAGCTTTAAAAATTTGCACAGTTTTGGCACAACTCGAAACTGTGTAAAAAAATTTTGCAACTTTTGAGGTTCTTACTGTACATCATTTTTGTCCAATTCTGACAAATTCGGGCTAGGGTGGGTGTGTGGTGACCACCGCCCATCAAATTCATGACGAGTGACAGCATTAACTATGCCACAAACCTTACTTCTGTAGGTACTGGAGTAGGATTTGTGTCGAGGTGCACATAGAGGTGCACACCACTCTTGATTCATGAAGAGGCATACGTATAGGACTCCAGCACATGTGCTCGTCAAGAACATTATGAACAATCTTTATACATCATACAGTTTTTGCCTGCTTCACCATAAAGTTTCTGTAAATATTATGTAGGTTTTATCATCATTTTTTTTTATCTATCCATTTTCCACTTATTTACTTTGTTCTTGTTTTGAGTTTTATGTTTTATAATCCCTTCCTTATACCCACCACCTCCATTGCCTTTTTTGTTTGTGTTTTTTTTTTTTGTATTACCCTTTCATGTGAATGAAATCCAGATTGAAAGTGGCAGAGCGTCACCGGCTGGAGGCCGAAGAAGCCAACAGACTCTTCAAGCAAGAGTTTGGGGACAAGATTGAGAGTCTACAAATGGAAGTGGATCATCTCCAAAAGCAGTGGTGAAGAAATGATTGCTTGGTGTAGTTCTAGTCAGCAGCAGTGGTGATGCTATCTGGGTGTCTCTGGTGCCACGCATTTCCTAACCCCTTGCAGGTGGTGATATCTTTCATTGCACGCACATTAAAAGATTTTAGGATACTGTGTCCCAACTCTCAGGATTATCTGAACCCCCCTCCCTCAGGTTAATAAATTCTAATGATAAATGATGATGTTGGCATTGTAAGTAAAAGTTGTCACAACCTGCAAAGAACATAAAACTAATAACGTGTTCTTGTATAATCAATAAATTTCATGGCTGCTATCGGTGTTTCTGCCAGTCTTTATTCTGCCGTTCAGCTAATCATTGTGCAGATATGGGACCAAAATTACTTAGCTTCTCCTATTTTATTCACTAAACAAACCTCATAAGATCACGAACACATGAATGCTAAGAAATGCATGCAACAAGAGGAAATTTCTAATTGCTAATGTAAACACCATGCATTTGGATTAAAGGGTCCCATAACTGTATGATAGTATTATAGCTTTGCTTTCTGCTGCCTTATAAAACATTAGGCTTATAAAGAATACCCACATCATATAGACTTTTGACTCTGAGGTTACACGAGATTAGACCCAAATTAATTTTGACCAGAAATAGTCTATGGGTTGTGACTGTTACTGCAGTGACTCCCTATTTAAATTCTCACAGACTAATGGCAGAAGATGTAAACTGCCCAGGCCAAAAAGACTAATGCATTGCCTGGATGCAACAAGACCTCCATTAAATGGAGACATCACAGGTGCAAAAGGAGCTTGATGGTAAAATTGCACACTTGTGGCTTGCATAGGGCACTGTTCACACATGCAGGTTCACAGTATCTGGTAAGCCGCCTATTAGTTACGCCCATCACAATAGATGCAAGCGGGCTGCGCCAGTACTATATATGTGCTCCATGCACAGAGAGTGACTATAGTACTGGCGCAGCCCGCTTGCATCTATTGTGATGGGCGTAACTAATAGGCTGCTTACCAGATACTGTGAACCTGCATGTGTGAACAGTGCCCTATGCAAGTCACAAGTGTGCAATTTTACCATCAAGCTCCTTTTGCACCTGTGATGTCTCCATTTAATGGAAGTCTTGCTGCATCCTGGCAGTGCATTAGTCTTTTTGGCCTGGGCAGTTTACATCTTCTGCCATTAGTCTGTGAGTATTTGCTTAACTTTTGGAGGATTTAATCCTCTTTGTTGTTGTTATTTTTTATTTATTTATATATATATAATATTACCCTATATAAAGCACCAATCCAGTGTTTATTTCACTGCTGGTGTGGTACTTTAAATCTAAGCCCCCTGTCTTATCCTCGCCCTCCGACATCTTTATCTGTTTACAGTTCAGCTCCATTCGGTATAGTGAAGTTTGTGATCTGCTAGCTGCTCCAGTATATCATTGAGCCTGCTGGAGGTCACAAATCAATGCGAGGAGTCTATGAGGATGGCATTCTGGCTCTCATAGACTAGTATTGAGCGCTTGTGGTGTAACTTCTGACTTCCAGACAATCATAATTTCACAAGATGGCACCATGGGAATGGATTGACTTCAAAAAAAGGTGGAGACATGGAAGAGGGAGTTTAAGTATAACGGGGCAGGGAACTTTGATTTAAAGCACCACTCCCAGCGGTGAAAAAAACCCACTGGAGTTCTTTAAGCAAATGTACTATCAGATAAACAAATAGATAAGTGGTACGATTTCTAAAAAATTGTGTTTAAAAAAAAAAGCAAGGCAACCTCTTTTTTAAGGGTTGTTCTCATGATCCTATCTTAGGGAGCACAGTGCTCCCCCCCCGTCCTCCTGCTTTCCAGGGGCTTGGCGCTCCTGAATGATTTAGGCTATGTGCGCACGTTGCGTACTAGCCCTGCAGAAATTTCTGCAGCGATCTGAAGAGCACATGTGTGCTTTAAATCGCTGCAGAAATGTCCGTAGTGAAAAAAAAAAACCCCGATTCCATGCGCTCTGCCTGCAGCTCCTGCCATAGACAGAGCAGGAGCTGCCGGCAAAGCGCACGGAAGAAGTGACATGTCACTTCTTAGAACGCAGCGCTTTGGCAGAAGCCGAAGCGCTGCGCTCTAAAACGCCACGTGCGCACGGCCCCTGCACAATCTCCATAGATTATGCAGGGGACGCAGGACGCATGCAGTTACGCTGCGCTACAAAGCGCAGCGTAACTGCATGAATTACGCACACGTGCGCACATAGCCTTACAGTTTGGACTAGCCGCAAGAACTACGTGCTCTTCTGTGCTGTAAGCAGAGCTATCCTTGGCTCTGCAGCATCGCAGGAGCACACTGACTTTCACTTTCTGTCCAGCTTCACAGTAGCGCTTGGAAATGTGACCTCCTTGCCTCGGAAACCAGCCCCTTCTTTGAGACTGAGGAGCTAAACAATGAGTAGTGCACGATAGAATTAAAAATCCTTCTGTTCTTTAGTCGTCGGACGGCTTCCGTAGCATTGCGCTGTGTGACGGATGCAACGGATGCATTGCATATAGTGGTACAAGGATTCAACGGATCGTACAAAACAACGGAAAGCTTTTTATTTATTTATTTATTTTTTTTTATTTTTATTTTCTTCTTTACAGTTTTACCAGCAGAAGACTATTGTGAACGATCAGCTGAGCGCTCTCAATTGCCGGCGGCCGGTCGCTCAGCTGAACGCTCTCACATGCCGGCGGCCGGGCATGCCGGTGGGCGGGCGCTCACCTGAGCGCTCTCAATAGTTGGCGGCCGGTCGCTCAGCTGAGCGCTCTCACATGCCGGCGGCCGGGCATGCCGGCGGGCGGGCGCTCAGCTGAGCGCTCTCAATAGCCGGCAGCTGGTCGCTCAGCTGAGCGCTCTCACATAGCGGCCGGGCATGCCGGTGGGCGGGCGGGCGCTCAGCTGAGCGCACTCAATAGCCGGCCGCTCAGCTGAGCGCTCTCAATAGCCGGCGGGCGGGCGCTCAGCTGAACGTTCGGCCACCGACACAAAATAAAGTTTGTGATTTAAAAAAAAAAAAAAAAAGGGCATGCGAAGTGAAATCCTACGGATTGCGCTGCTCAAAATAACGTTACATGCTGCGTTTCTTCCGCCCGACGCAGCGTCAAAATAATGATGCTGCGTCGTGCAGCGGATGCAACGCTGACACTTGCGTTACAGTGCGTCGTCCATACAAGTCTATGTAGAATAGCGCAGTGCGTTAACGGACTGCGCTATTCTCCATAGTGACGGACTGCGCTGAACGCAAATGTAAAAGTACCCTAAGATGTAAATTAAAGAGTGGTTTATTTTTACAAGCATTCTGCAATTTTCCCTATTTTTGAGGACAAATCCACTCTAAGCCTTCCTACTATGGAAACTGTGAAATATACATAAACTTCTATGGTAGTAATAATCACAGATACACTACTCCTGAGCTTCCTGCAACTTAATCTTTCTATAATGCTGTCTCTTAGCAATATACTAATTAGTGGCAGTAATAAGTTACAATTTTGATGAAGATTTGCTGCTTTCCTGTTCTTCTGTAACACATGGTCACCATCTGGACTAGCCTACAATTCAATAAGCTAGCAGGGTAATTGTGTATTTGTAGCTTTATTAATCTAAAGAGGATGAGAATTAAATTGATCTTGAAAATTGCTGCTAATTATTCTAATTTAAGCCTGAAAGAACATTCACTCCAGAGACAATACTGATGCTTTCTGGCTCTATATGCATATTATATACAGTATGTAGAATCCTCATTGTCTTTAAAATTTCCAAGAAACCTGTCAGGAAATGATATGCGGTTTAGGTGGAAGAAGCTAAGCCTATTGGTAGGGTTGTGGGAAAAAGTTCATGGTTACCTATATTTTAGTCATTCCCTGCTCATTCTGGGTTTAGCAGTCGAGGGGTAACCTTAATCATTGAATAATAGCATTTCTGCATAGCTGGAAATCATTACTTGATAGTCCCCCCCGCCTTTGTTCTGGTATTCTGATTGATATGTAGGTTTATGAGGAAACAATCTGCTTGGCCCCCCTCGTATAGAACACTGATGTGATAGACTGCATGTACAGTGTAAGGCCATGTGCCCACAGGAGCCTTTTTCTGCGGAGTTTGCCGCGGAAAACCTGCGGATTTTTCTGGATTTTCCAGATAAATCCGCAGGTTCTAGCATGTACAGGCACTCCCCATGTTACCCTATGGGACATGGGGAGTGTCTGTGTCCACGCTGCGGAAAGTGCGGCTGAGGAATCTCCTGCGGAGATCCCTCAGCTGCACCTAACTGCATGTCAATTATTCATGCGGATTTACTTGCGGAGATCCCGGCCCTCCGCTATGGAGATAGAGGCCGGGACGTCCGCAGGTAAATCGCGTGAAAGTCCGCATGTTTCCCGCAGCTATTCCGCTGGAAACTCGCAGCTAAAAATAGCTGCGGATGCCGGCGGGCAGCTGCGGGAAACATGCGGCCGTACCTGTGAATATATCCGCAGGTACGAGCGCCCGTGGGCACATGGCCTAAGGCTATGTGCCCACGGGAGAAAGTAACCGCGGATTTTGCCGCGGAAAACCTGCGGATTTTCTAGAATTTCTAGCTAAATCCGAGAGTTTACGCAAGTACAGACACTCCCCATCTTATCCTATGGGATTTGTGAAGTGCTGTATCAATGCTGCAGTATTTGCGGCTGCGGAAAATGCGGCGGATTTCCCACAGCCGACGTAACTGCATGTCCGTTATTCATGTGGAATTATCTGCGGAATTCACGCCCCTCCACTATGGAGATACAGGGTGGGAAATCTGCAGGAATTCTGCATGAAGTCCACACTGTTTCCGCAGGTTTACCGCAACAACTCAGCAGATATACCACAGCAGTGTATAGCTGCGGATTCCGAGGAGTTGCTGCATGAACCTGCAGAAAAGTCCACAGGTACGATCTCCCGTTGCCACAGAGCCTAAGGGGCCCTTTGCACACTACGACATTGCAAGCCGATGCTGCGATGCCGAGCGCGTTAGTCCCCGCCCCCGTCGCAGCTGCGATATCATGGTGATAGCTGCCGTAGCGAACATGATCGCTACGGCAGCTTCACACGCACTTACCTGCCCTGCGACGTCGCTCTGGCCGGCAACCCGCCTCTTTCCTAAGGGGGCGGGTCGTGCGATGTCATAGCGACGACACACGGCAGGCGGCCTATAGAAGCAGAGGGGCGGAGATGAGGGGGACGTAAACATCCCGCCCACCTCCTTCCTTCCTCATTGCAGCCGGGACCCAGGTAGGAGATGTTCCTCGCTCCTGCGGCTTCACACACAGCAATGTGTGCTGCCGCAGGAACGAGGAACAACATCGTAACATCGGTCTTTCCCAAATCATGGGAATGTCCGACGCTACTCCGATGATACGATTACGACGCTTTTGTGCTCGTTAATCGTATGAAAAATGCTTTACACACTACGATGTCGACAGCGACGCCGGAAGTGCGTCACTTTCGATTTGACCCCACCGACATCGCACCTGCGATGTCGTAGTGTGCAAAGTGCCCCTAAGGGTATGTGCGCACCCTTCAGTTTTGTTTCTCCAGCAAAAAACGCACCCTCTGGCCAAAACTCATCAAAAAACGCACGCGGTTTGCAGCGTTTTCAGTGCACTTTTTCCCCTGTGTTTAGTTAACATTGTCAATGGCAAATTACAGGGAAAAACGCAGAAAAGTGACAGCTGCTTCTTTCTGCACCCAGAACTGCAGACAAAAAAGAAGCAACGTGCTCTCAACCTTTCGGATTTCTCCATAGACTTTGCTGGGATAGGTCATACATGCAGGTTAGGATCACAAGCTGCACCCAAAACTGCACCCAAAAAGCGGCAACAACGCAGCAAAAAAAGCAGCGTGCGCATAACGGCTTACAGGTTCCTTTTAAGCAATTTAGTCCAACAGTAAATGTATTCAAGGTAGAGCAGCTGTCTGGTGAGGTCTGGAGATTTCAGCCATCCACCTTGTGTCCATAAGTAGATTTTTTTTTTTTCCCCTAACTATAATTTTTTTAAATATTTAAAGTACTATTTTTTTCTTTTTTTTTTTTTTTTTTTATATATATTGAAATAATTCTATTTAACTTTTCTTTAGTCACCACAAGCTGAAGTGCAAGACCAAGATTTCTCATGTAGACAGAATTACAATTTTGGAATTCCTGCATAGGAATAATTTCACATGCTACTGCTTCTGAGCAATCTAAAAAAAAAATCACCAATGGTGTGAGAAGTTATTGATTTAAAGTAGTAGCCTTTCTAAGCTGTTTGCAATGATTATAATCATGGCAGTCTGTGGTTTTGGTCAAATCTCACTTTAATTGCATAGACATTATTAGTTTTAATGATTACATTTTTAGCTTGTTCAGAAGTAAAGAAAGAACTTTACAGCTTACTATATATGAAAATCAGCAGCCGTTTATTTAAGGGGGTTGTCTACTACTTGTACAACCCATTCTCATTCACCAAGCTTGTCCCCTGTTAACGTAAAAAATACTTATACTTGCTGCCGGTCACGTCCATCAGTGTCGGCAGGCATTTGCTCTCCCAGGGCTCACTCAACGTTATGTCACGCAGGCCTTCGCCCAGTCAGTGCTGGCTTCTCAGGTCTCTGCCTTCGGATGAATCAAGTATCAAGCGGAAGTCTGAGCTGCGTCTAGTACGTACTTTTTGTTGATATTTGATACATTCGAAGATGGGGTCCTGTGAAACCAGTCCTGACTGGGCGAAGGCCTTGCGTAACGTAAAAACGTTGCGTGAGCCCTGGGAGAGCAAGTGCCAATGCTACTGGAACATCACTGGCACCAGAAAGGGAGTAAAAGTGTTTTTTTTTATTTTACCAGAGGGCAACTACTCGAATTGAGAAATGGTGTCCGAGTAGTGGACAACCTCTCTAAGATTTACTGCAAACATACATTAAGTAATTAGTAGGAAGTAGGGGACATTTGTCATAACTGTAGGATCTGACAACTCCAGTTTTGTTTGTAGTCTGTTACCATAGAGACACAAATATTGTATTAGATAAAAGGGCAGCAGCAGAATCATTGTAAGATCAGATCTTGCACAGCTCCATAACATGGTAAACTGTTCGCAAAATGATAAAGGTATTTTAAAGTTATGTAACCTAAAATTATTTTCTCTTCTGGTCTTCTTTAGCGGTCATTGTGAAAAGGAACTGAAGAAAGAACGAAATCGAAAGTCTTCTGGAAATCCGAAAGAAAAAAGCCTGCCTGAAAATAAATACTCACCTCTAAGAATACCCCATCTTCTGCAAAAAAACATGGTGAGAACTGGATTTGATATGTCAAAACACTGTTACCTTTTTTAATATGATCAATGAGAGGAAACCTTGCACCAGCACAATAAAGATGTTTGAAAGCCATTTCTTTTTTCTTTATGGTAATGTTACAAACATCAGCGTGTGCACCCAACTAAAGGATTTGGTTTATTTCATTTTTCATCAGGTTATATCTAAAACTTTCATCGTTCGTTGATCAGCAAGTACATGGGTAGTTTTTACTAGCACCTATTGTAGTTCTGGACATAACACAAACCTGTCCATTTTACAGAAATGTCTCTCACCAGCTCTGCTTTTCAGAAAAAGCTAAGAATGGAACCATCTTCGGTTCCTTGTAAATTGTGCCACCTAAATATACGCTAGGTTTAAGGCTAGCCTTTGCAGTTTTGTAAATTGGTTTCTTTAACAGTTGTTTGATTTAGCAGAGGAATAGTGGTGCGGACATGGACAAAAGTGTGCGGCTACTATGGCTGCATGGGTATTATTGATCAAGCGAAATAGTAGCAACAAATCCAGCCAACATTTCTGTATCCACTCTCAGTTCAGAGCCCGGACAAAGGCCCCACCACAGCCTGATAATCGAGCAAATAACACAGGAAAGTCCAGCTCAAATCATCAGTTTATTCTTTATTTCTTGAGAATTTCAAGCACACAGGACATCAACATTTTTCACAAGGAAGCAGCTATAATGGCGTATGCATCAACACGTTTCTGGTGTTTCCACCCTTAATCATGATCACCCATGTTAATTATTAATCAAGCACCTGGTTTCTTGCAAAATTAAGTGACTGCTTCTTAAACAATCATAAAACTGTGGTGGCGATTGGCACTGTAGCCACTAAGCAGTCACTATGGCCCCATGGCCTTACCCTGTTTTAGCATTCGGGTATCCCTTTTATTTCAAGGATCCCCACTTCGATCAGATGTGATCTGTGAAGCATCCTTTTAGCTAATTTTTTTGCAGCACCACCACTGGACCAATACTAAAAATGATAGTGTCCAGTGATCTCAGTTATCTACCTAGGTCATGCGATGGCAAGTGGAGTTCTGCAGGGAGCACCACTCTTTATTGCCAGCCTCCACTTTAGATATTTAATGGAAGTTGTAAATAAAGGGACCTCACCAAACCAGACATTTCTTTTTAAAATGGTTTTAAATCCGTATCAGTTTTTCTGAAAAGGTTCTAAAATACTTAATAAAATCTTTTTTTTTTTCTTCATCAGAATACACCACATAAAGGAGCAGATGAAAATGTGAGACAAGCTGTTACCGAAACAAGTAGCACTACACAGAAGTATGTAATCACCTGCGATGATATTAAACGCAGCATAACTTCATTTTCTTTTATTCTTTCTGTTCTTGTCTAGAATAAACTGTAGGTCATTTTACTGAACATCTCTTCTAGCTTAGACGGTGTGCAATAGGCAGTGCTTTTCCACCTTTTGGGTAGTGCATGGCTTATTTGGATGAGGATGGCTGATGAGACTTGAGATACCAGGGTACTTCAAGGTTTTAGATCAGGACTTCCTAATCTTTTAGTGGTGGTTGGTGTTTTATAAATGATGTATGTTGTCTTTACTTGGCTGGAGAAGGCACAACAAATACTCATTCTATGACACATTGCACATATCACTGCAACATACTACAAAAGAACGGTACGTAAATTAGATTACGGCTATTGACTCTAGACATGAGTCAGCGCAGCATCATTCACTGTGTGAGTGACCACATACTGTATGTAAAACTCCCAAATTTAGCTTACAGCCTTCACGTTCAACCCCAATATGTGCGTGTACCTATCTATAACAATGCATGAAACATCCTGCTAAGTTTTTCCCCTTTTTTTTTTTTTATCATTTGAATATTACTTTGGTGTCATTCTCCTATGAAGCAAGTATCTTGCATTAGATTTGCTGTTACATATAGTATAGTTACATAGGTTGAAAAAAGACCTAGGTCCATCTAGTTAAACCTTTCTCCATCAATTCTACATTTGGTTACTACGCCACTTATAACCAACAATGTTGTGTGTGCTGAGAAAATCATCCAGCCCTTTTATAAAAGCTGTTATAGTATCTGCCATTACTACCTCTTGTGGTAGGGCATTCCACAGTCTGACTGCTCTAACTGTAAAGAACCCTTTCCTATTTAGCCGGAATCACTTTTTTTCCCTCTCGCAGTGTATGCCCCTTGGTCCTTAATATTGTCTTTGGAAGGAATAAGTCATGTGCCAGTCCTTTAAATTGGCCACAATGTATTTATACATATATAAATGAGATCGCCTCTGAAACGTCTTTTTTTGTAAGTCAAACATATCTATAGGGTACTTTACATGCTGCGATATCGCTAACGATATATCGTCGGGGTCACGTCGTTAGTGACGCACATCCGCCGCCGTTAGCGACATCGCAGTGTGTGACAGAAATGAGCGACTATCAACGAGCGCAAAAATGTGAAAAATCGTTGCTCGTTGACACGTCGTTTATTTCTTTAATATCGTTGGTGGTGCATGCCGCTGGTTGTTCGTCGTTCCTGGGGCAGCACACATCGCTATGTGTGACACCGCAGGTATGACGAACATCTCCTTACCTGCGTCCACCGGCAATGAGGAAGAAAGGAGGTGGGCGGCATGTTCCGGCCCTCATCTCCGCCCCTCCTCTGCTATTGGACGGCTGCAGTGTGACGCCGCACGAACCGCCCCCTTAGAAAGGAGGCGGTTCGCCGGCCAGACCGACGTCGCAGGGAAGGTAAGTCTGTGTGACGGGTGTTAGCGATGTTGTGCGCCACGGGCAGCGATTTGCCCGTGTCGCACAAGCAACGGGGGCGGGTACGCGCTCTAGCGATTGGAACAGATATCGCAGCGCGTAAAGTACCCTTAACTCTTCTCATCATATGGGAGGCCTTCCATTCCTTGTAGTTGGCCGCCTTGGAACTGACTCTAACTTCTGAATGTGCTTCTTAAAATGCGGAGCCCAAAACTAGATCCCATATTCCAGATGTGGCCTTACAAGTGGTTTATAGAGGGGTAACAACATCTATGAAATTTGGGAATCTGGAATGAGACTCATACTTAACTTTGTAAGATTTCTTTATTTCCTCTGTATAGAGAAATACAGCAGACTAAAGATCTTTATGCAGAAGGGCCGAAAATGACATCCGGCCTACAACTGCCCAGCAGATGCTGAAAGGATACAATTTTGGCACCCATTACATAAATTGGGTTCTATAGATACCAAAGGCTTATGTGCGAGGATCTTCCTGACTACTTAAAGACAACCTGTTAGGTATGAGGACTTTAACCCTGTATCTATAGGTTAATAATCTGTAGGTTAATAGCATTATACAGGTGCCTGGCCGCTGTACTGAAAGTGCAGCACCCGGAAGAAAATTAACTTTGTCATAGTAGCAGCGATCTTGTCATGCAGGCCATGCCCGGGGCACTTGGTCACCAATCACCGCACTTAGGGTGGCGACTTTAAGCATTCACCGGGACTGACTTGCAGCTGCCACTGTACTGGAGTAGAGCAGAGCCCGCTGTCAGTGCCTAGGTATGCTTATAGTCGCTTTTCTCATTTCTGTGAGCAATGACTGTAGCCACTCTGGCACATTTGTGACTGGAAGCCAGTTGCTCCTGGCAGAAATAAAGTTAATCTTCCCCCGGCTGCCACACTTTCAGCACTGCGCCAAGCTCCTTCATAATGTTATTAACTTGCAGGTTATCCCTATATCTGCAGGATAAAGGGGTTATCTACTACTAGTATAACCCCTTCTGATTTCCAATGTCTGCCCCCATTAAAATAAAAACACTTATACTCGCTTCCCAAGCCAGGGTGGTTCCAGTGCTCACGTACGGTTGTGATGTCACACGAGCCCGTGCCCAATCACAGCTGGCTTCTCTCCTCTGCCTTTGACGTATGATTAATCAACAGGAAGTGCCGACACATCTGGAACCGCTCCGGCACAGGAGGGGAGTATTAGTGTGTTCATTTTAATGGAGGCAAACATTGGAAATGAGATGGGGTTATCTTACCATAGTAGTGGATAACCCTTTTTATAGTGTTCTCAGACAGGACCGGGTCCCTTTCCATTTGCTTAGGTTTTACATATTCCTGCTACTCTTGTCATTTTACCCAATACTTAGTTTGTTATTTTTTTTCTTTTCAGTCCAACATTATCTTCAATCAATGCAGAGAGTGAGGTTTGTGCATAGTCAACTGGTTGTGTACAGCAAGAAATGCTACTTTCTAACCTCAAGAGTATATTTATTGATAATATGATTAAACAAGAAAAAGGAGAGCGTGTCCAAAAGGAGGTGTTGAGGGCGCAGATTCAGTCGTTACAATACACCCATAAGTTTAAATGTACTTAGTCACCAATACATGATTTATTCAATAACACTTTCTTTTTAGCAGAAAAACAGAACAGAAGCCCAATTTAGTTAATTAGGTATTAATAACAAAGACTATGAACACACTTGTGAAGACTCTCCTGACTGATCCATCTGCTATTCTTTCAAGGATTCTTTCATTTCTGTCTGTTATAAAGTGGCTGTCCTTTGACATGCAGGAAAGTTCCCTTTTGCTTTGTCTTTCCACAGCGGCTGGTATAAACAAAGCATATCACACTGAATAAATGCTGCCAAGCCTATTTGAAAAGGGAATGTGGATCTGCATTTCCGTAAATCAGTGGCTGATAGACATTTATCCTGTATTCACTATATGACTATCAAGATCAAACAAGGCATAGGAAGAAATAAAGGGAAGGGGCATATGGACAACCACAGGGCATGGGAAGGGACAAATGGAAGGGGCATATGGACAACCACAGGGCATGGGAAGGGACAAAGGGAAGGGGCATATGGACAACCACAGGGCATGGGAAGGGACAAAGGGAAGGGGCATATGGACAACCACAGGGCATGGGAAGGGAAAAATGGAAGGGGCATATGGACAACCACAGGGCATGGGAAGGGACAAAGGGAAAGGGGTACATGCACAACCACAGGGGAATGGTCCAGTTTTACCCTGAATCAAAACAATTATCCTGTAGCAGTTGTTGCTCTCATCCCCACATAGTAAAATGGCTTTCAACCCACATGCCAGTCTATAATATACTTCTTATTACTGTACTAGGAGAAAGATGATGAAAGGAAGATCCTTCAAATGTGTCAGCTGTGTCGAGAAGAATCCAGCATCTTGCTTACAAAGGTAACATGAAGGTTCACTCCTAATTCAGAACTCCTTACGGTTCCCATTGAACATTTCTGCTGCATCCTTCCCACAGTGGTAATACAGCTGTTGATCTTGAAATGTTGTCATTATGACACATATTACCCTATCATAGGATGACATTTGCGGTTTACATTTTTACATTGACCGGTTGCGGAATTCAAATCCGCAGCCCCAGTCAATTTACGTTGATATATTAATATATTGGATATATTTGATATGGTTAATATAGTTGATATATTGTCCTATTGGAATGTTACCTTTAAAGATCTTTAGTAGCTGTTCTCTAAACCATTCCCTATTTGAACTAAAAGCCTTGGGACTGAAGTGACTATACATTTCACATATATGAAACTTCTAGCTCCTCCCTGGTGCCCTTAGTTTGCCTTCCACTTATAGATGGATGCCACAGTAGCATAGGTAAGTCTAAGCCATGCCTTCCCTCTTCAGCAGCATAGGTGTGGTGTAGACTTAGGCTATGTTCACATTTCCGTTGTTTATGATCAGTCACAATCCACCGCTCGGATGAACAACGCCATCCGTGTGGCGGATTCCATTGTTTCTCATAGACTTGTATGAGTGGAGGATTGTGACTGATGCCCTTGCGTTGCATCCGCCGCCCGACTGATCAGTCGTGGAACGACTGACCGTCGGGTGGCTGGAACGCAGCATGTAACATTTCTTCAGCGCTCTATTGGGAGACCCAGACGATTGGGGTATAGCTACTGCCCTCCGGAGGCCACACAAAGCACTACACTAAAAAGTGCAAGGCCCCTCCCCCTCTGGCTATACCCCCCCGTGGTATCACGGGTTCTCCAGTTTTAGCTTTGTGTGCGAAGGAGGTCAGACATCCACGCATAGCTCCACAGATTTTAGTCAGCAGTAGCTGCTGACTATTTCGGATGGAAGAAAAGAGGACACATATAGTGTCCCCAGCATGCTCCCTTCTCACCCCTGGATGGTGTTGTAAGGTTGAGGTACCTATTGCTGGTACGGAGGCTGGAGCCCACATGCTGCTTTCCTTCCACATCCCCCTGAGGGGCTCTGAGGAAGTGGGATCCTGCCGGCCTCAAAGCTCTGACGCCGGGCTCCATCCACAGACCCATTTGAACCTGCTGGATACGGAGCTGGAGTACCGTTCAGGGACATGGCCCTGCACCATTACAGGTACTCTGTGTCCCCGTACACACAGGCACAGCACACTCCAGACTTGCTGGGTGTGCTAGTGCGCCGGGGACAGTAAAGGGTTACAGTCACTGCAGCTTTGCTGAGTGACTTTGTGTTTTGGGAACTACCGCGCCGGACGCTCCGGGAGCGGCGGCGCGGCTGGGACTTGTAGTTCGCCGGGGACTGGGCGCCGACCGCGCTTTTACGGCGGCGGCGCTTATAACTCCAGTCCCCGGCTTCTGCGGCCTAGTGCCGCTTCGTTCCCGCCCCCTCCCTGTCACTCAGGGAAGGGGACAGGCGCTGAGCAATCAGCAGCGCCGAGGGCTGGAGCCTTTTTACATGCTCCAGCCCTCTCACTGCACTCTGTCGGACGCCGGATTCCCGCTCTGCCTTGGGGGCACGCCCACGGCCCGCCCCTACTCACACGAGCTGGGGAAGAAGCCGGCAGCCATTACTGCAGCTCGGGGCACCAAGGCAGGACAGTGGCGATCATACACCCGCTTATAGGCGGGCGGTAAGAGGCACACATAGTGCTGACCACGATATAACTGCAGTGTATACATGTGTTGTTTTTAACTACATAGGTCGCTATATGCCCGCTGGGGGAGCGACACATCAGCAGCAGGAAAGCAGGTGTGCTAAAGCACAGGCTTTCTAGGCTGCTTGTTTTGCACGACTGAGGTGTTCATTTATGCTTATATGCTATACATTGCACTGTACAGTCGCTAGTCTTAGCTATATTCTCCTGGAATGGCTAGACTACAGCAGCAGAAAACCAAGGGTGCTGGGGCACAGGTTTTTTTTTTTTTTCTATGCTGCTTGTATTGCATGGGCGGCAGTGTGCATTTGTACTTGTGCTTGTATGCTATACATTGCACTGTATGGTCACTCTTCTGGGCTATATTCCCCTAGATGACCAGTATACAGCAGCAGAAGAGCAGAGGTGCCAGGGCACAGGCTTCTATGCTGCTTGGATTGCATGTGCTGCAGTGTTCATTTGTACTTGTGCTTGTATGCTATACATTGCACTGTAGGGTCACTCTTCTGGGCTATATTCCCCTAGATGACTAGTATACAGCAGCAGAAGAGCAGGGGTGCCAGGGCACAGGCTTCTATGCTGCTTGTATTGCTTGTGCTGCAGTGGTCATTTGTACTTTATGCCTGTATGCTATACATTGCAATGTACGGTCACCAATCTTGGCTATATACTTCTAGATAGCTAGTCGGCAGCGGCAAAGAAGCAACACAGATTTCAGTGCTGTTTTTACTACATGGGATGCTGTTCATGACACCGTCCCATTGTGTGCATGCTCCCCTGTAGCACGTCGTCTGCCGGGGTCTCTAGCACTTCGTCTGCCGGGGCTCTACTAGTTGTGGCCAAAGAAACCTCCTGTCAACCCTGTCCATGGACAGGGACGGAGTAGTCATAATATAGAGACTTGCACCCATGGGCAATCTACTTGAACAAAAGGCAGCTCTTCAGGGCTTTGATACTGACATCGCTCTCAATCCGGATACACCGGGTGGTAACGCCATACGGAATGATCCTATACCGTCCATCAATGGAAGGTTGGATCTCTCTCCCTCAGCTCCCCCAGTGGAGATAGGAGACGAACAGGAGAAGTTCCTTTTCAGTGTCTCACGCAGATATTGAGTATTTTTCTGGCCACGCTGACTTCAGAGAAGCAGTCCAGGAACACCACGCTTACCAGATAAGCGTCTTCTCCAAACGTTTTTAGGATACACGTTATCCGTTTTTTCCCCTGACGTGGTCAGCGCTGGACCCAGGGTCCAAAGGTGGATTCTCCAATCTCCAGGCTTGCATATAGAGCCATAGTTGCACTGGAGATGGGGCTTCACTTCAAGATGCCATTCACAGACAGATGGACTCTGGTTGAAATCTGTCTAGGAGGCTATCGGCGTGTCGGTTGCTCCGGCATCCACAGCCGTATTGGCAACCTAACCTTTTCTGCTGTTCTTGCGCAGCTGACCTTGAGCAGGGACATCTGTACCGCAGAGGCGTCCGTAACCCCGCAATGTCTGCACTGCGACTTACCCTGTTAATGCTGTCCTAAAAGTACAGTCGAGGTTTCGGTCCTTCCCAAGCTCCGGCAGGTCCCAATTGTCCTCGTGCAAAAGGGCTACAAAACCTCAGACGGGCTCAGATTCCGGCCGGGCTCAATCTCGCCCAAGGAAGGCAGTCGGAGGAACCGCTACCAAGGCGGTCTCCTCAGGACTCTCAGCTCTCTCTCTCTCCGCATCCGCGGTTGATGGCAGACTTCCCCGCCTTTGGCGACATTTAGCTGCCACAGGTCACAGACCGGTGGGTGACGGACATTGTGCTCACGTGCACAGGACAGTGTTCTGTTCTCGTCCTCCGACTCCATTCTTCAGAACGGCCCCACCTCTCCACCGAGCAGATGCCCTGCTGCAGGCGGTGGACGCTCTAAGAGCAGAAGGAGTGGTGATCCCTGTCCCCCCTCAGGAACGAGGGCGAGGGTTTGTACTCCAATCTCTTTGTGGCTCCAAAAATGGACGGTTCCTTCCGTCCTGTTCTGGTTCTGAAACTGCTCAACGAGCATGCGAACGCCAGGCGGTTCCGGATGGGATCCCTCCGATCCGTCATTGCCTCAATGTCTCGAGGAGACTTCCTTGCCTCAACAGACATCAAAGATGCCTATCTCCACGTGCCAATTGCTACGGAGCACCAACGTTTTCTACGTTTGTGATAGGAGACGAACATCTTCTGTTCGTAGCTCTGCCATTCAGTCTGGGACAGCCCCACGGGTGGGCACCAAGGTCATGGCAGCAGTGGTAGCAGTCTTGCACTCTCACGGACACCCGGTGATTCCGTACTTGGACGATCTACTCGTCAAAGCAACCTCCCTCGAGGCATGCCAACGCAGCCTGAATGTTACGCTGGAGACTCTCCAGACTTTCGGGTGGATCATCAATTTGGCAAGGTCAAATCTGTCTCCGACTCAATCACTAACGTATCTCGGCATGGAGTTTCATACTCTATCAGCCATAGTGAAGCTTCCGCTGAACCAGCAGCGTTCACTGCGGACAGAGGTGCAGTCTCTCCTTCAAGGCCAGTCGCACCCCTTAAGGCGCCTCATGCACTTCCTAAGGAAGATGGTGGCAGCCATCGAGGCAGTTCTCTTTGCGCAGTTTCATCTGCGCCAACGGCAATGGGACATTCTCCGCCAATGGGATGGGCAGTCAACCTGCCTGGACGGGAAGTCTCCCTTTCCCTGACGGCCGAGGACTCTCTGCAATAGGGCTTATTCCCACCTCATTGCCATAGCCCCCATCCTGGGCAGTGGTCACGACAGATACGAGTCTGTCAGGGTGGGGAGCAGTTTGTCTCCGCCACATGGCTCAGGGGACGTGGACTCAGCAGGAGTCCACCCTTCAGTTCGATGTGCTGGAAATCGGGGCAGGGTATCTTACCCTATTAGCTTTCCAAAAGTGGCTAGAAGGGAGCAGATCCGAATCCAGTCGGACATCTCCACAGCGGTGGCATACATCAACCACCAAGGAGGGACACGCAGTCAGCAGCCTTCCAGGAAGTCCGGCGAATCCTCATGTGGGTGGAGGACACAGCATCCACCATATCCGCAGTTCACATCCCGGGCGTAGAAAACTGGGAAGCAGACTGCCTCAGTCGCCAGGGCATGGACGCGGGGGAATGGTCCCTTCACCCGGACGTGTTTCAGGAAATCTGTTGCCGCTGGGGGGGGCCGGACGTCGGCCTAATGGCGTCTCGGCACACCAACAAGGTCCCGGCATTTATGGCACGATCGCGCGATCACAGAGCTCTGGCGGCAGACGCCTTAGTGCAAGATTGGTCGCAGTTCCGGCTCACATATGTGTTTCCACCTCTGGCACTCTTGCCCAGAGTACTGCGCAAAAATCAGATCCGATTGCAGCCGCGTCATACTCGTCGCACCAGACTGGCCGAGGAGATCGTGGTACCCGGATCTGTGGCATCTCACGGTCGGCCGACCGGGGTCACTACCAGACCGACCAGACTTACTGTCTCAAGGGCCGTTTTCTCCATCGGAATTCTGCGGCCCTGAACCTGACTGTGTGGCTTGTGTGTCCTGGATCCTAGCGTCTTCAGGATTATCCCAAGGGGTCGTTGCCACCATGAGACAGGCTAGGAAGCCCACGTCTGCTAAGATCTACCACAGAACGTGGAAGGTTTTCTTAATCTGGTGCTCTACTCAGGGAGTGTCTCCCTGGCCATTTGCGTTGCCTATCTTTCTTTCCTTTCTACAATAGGAGTTAGAAAAGGGCTTGTCGCCAGACTCCCTCAAAGGGCAAGTCTCAGCACTATCCGTGTTTTTTCAGAAGCGTCTAGCACGTCTTTCTAAGGTGCGCACGTTCCCGCAGGGGGTTTGTCATATCGTACCCCCGTACAAGCGGCCGTTGGATCCATGGGATCTGAACAGGGTTCTAGTTGCTCTCCAGAAGCCGCCTTTCGAGCCTCTGAAGGAAGTTTCCTTTTCTCGCCTGTCACAGAAGGTGGCGTTTCTCGTTGCGATCACATCGCTTCGGCGAGTGTCTGAGCTGGCAGCTCTGTCATCCAAGGCTCCCTTCCTGGTGTTTCACCAGGACAAGGTAGTGCTGCGCATCATTCCGGAGTTTCTCCCTAAGGTAGTATCCTCGTTTCATCTTAATCAGGATATCTCCTTACCGTCCTTTTGCACTCATCCGGTTCACCGGTATGAGAATGATTTACGTTTGCTAGATCTGGTGAGAGCACTCAGAATCTACATTTCCCGCACGGCGCCCGTACGCCGTTCCGATGCCCTTGTCGCTGGTACGCGCAAGAGGTTGCAGGCTTCTAAAGCCACCCTGGCTCGATGGATCAAAGAACCAATTCTGGAAGCCTACCGTTTTGCAGGGCTTCCGGTTCTTTCAGGGCTGAAAGCCCATTCAACCAGAGCCGTGAGTGCGTCCTGGGCGCTACGACACCAGGCTTCGGCTCAACAGGTGTGCCAGGCAGCTACCTGGTCGAGTCTGCACACTTTCACCAAACATTATCAGGTGCATACCTATGCTTCGGCGGATGCCAGCTTAGGTAGAAGAGTCCTGCAGGCGGCAGTGACATCCCCGTAGGGGAGGGCTGTTTTGCAGCTCTAACATGAGGTATCTCTTTACCCACCCAGGGACAGCTTTTGGACGTCCCAATCGTCTGGGTCTCCCAATAGAGCGCTGAAGAAGAAGGGAATTTTGTTACTTACCGTAAATTCCTTTTCTTCTAGCTCTTATTGGGAGACCCAGCACCCGCCCTGTTGTCCTTCGGGATTTCTTGGTTGTTTGCGGGTACACATGTTGTTCATGTTGAACGGTTTTTCAGTTCTCCGACGTTATTCGGAGTTAATTTGTTTAAACCAGTTATTGGCTTCCTCCTTCTTGCTTTGGCACTAAAACTGGAGAACCCGTGATACCACGGGGGGGTATAGCCAGAGGGGGAGGGGCCTTGCACTTTTTAGTGTAGTGCTTTGTGTGGCCTCCGGAGGGCAGTAGCTATACCCCAATCGTCTGGGTCTCCCAATAAGAGCTAGAAGAAAAGGAATTTACGGTAAGTAACAAAATTCCCTTCTTTTTGAGCAGCGGAATCCTTATGTTTTCACTGCGCATGCTCAAATCTTGTGTTTAGTCATTCAAGCGAATGTCTCTCTCTCGGCGGCCGAACGATCAGCTGATTTCCTGGCCACTAGCTTTTGAGAGCGATCAGCTGATTGTTCACAATAGCCGGCCGATCAGCTGATCGTTCCCAGAAGCCGGCGGCCAGGAAATCAGCTGATTGCTCTCAAAAGCCGGCGGCCGGGAGATCAGCTGATTGCTCTCAAAAGCCGGCGGCCGGGAGATCAGCTGATTGCTCTCAAAAGCCGGCGGCCGGGAGATCAGCTGATTGCTCTCAAAAGCCGGCGGCCGGGAGATCAGCTGATTGCTCTCAAAAGCCGGCGGCCAGGAAATCAGCTGATCTCTCTCTAGTTTTACAACGGAATCAGCTTTATCATGACAATGAATTCCAATTCTTGTCACCTGTTGTACAACGCATCAGTCACAAGTGTCAAGCAACGCATGTGACTGATGCAAAACAACGGACATGTGAACCTAGCCTTACTCAGTGACATGCTCCTTTGACAATAATCATGCAGCTTAAATGCCGATCACCAGACAAATGAGGAAAAAATCCCTCATTTATCGGCGTAAATGATTCTTTGTGCTGCACAAAAAGTCTTTGTTCTCCACGGTGCATCTTCCTTTGTACACAGGACTCGCGCTGCCGAGTACGCTTGTTGAGTGTGCATCTGAAGCCCGGTCGGCCCATGTAAACAGGCTGTTAAATAACCACTGACTGGTAAACGTGTTTCTGAATAGCAATTGTTTATCGTTGAGAATCGCAAAATGTAAAAGAACCCTTACACACGGAAGGCCAATAATTATCTGAACAGGACCACCCAATTCACTGCTAGTCTAAAGTAAGCTGAGTAAGCGTAATCTGCTCATCTCCCATTGTTCTATAACATGCTGATTATAAATTCCACCATCTTTCCAAGCTGGAGGGTTCCTTTGTAGAAAAATAATGAAATCTTCATAAGCATAACCCAGTATGAAATTGTGTATTTGATTGCACCACTACAAATAGTGTAATAGTGGCCAGTACCCACTTGCGCAGATGGAAGAAACATGAAAGGGATGCAGTGTTTGAACAGAACTTTTCAGGATTGGTGGCAGTCTAGACACAGTATTCCTAGCAATCATTAAAGACCGATCACCAGGGCAAAAGTGAGCATTTATTTATCTTTTTCTGTTGCTCTCTTCAATATTCTGTTTTCGAGAGATGGATTTTTTTTTTTTTAGACATATTTTTTATGGTCATTGCTCACGAAATAATAGTGCTGAGCAGCCTAAAGACACATCTTCCGAAAATAATGTGAGCACGACCTTTTGTTGATAACAGTTAGCAGTAAATAAAAAGTCCGATGTCTCTGAAATCACATTGCAGATTAAAAAAAAAAAAAAAAAACAGCTGACAGGTCTTCTTTAGCTGGGTAATATCGCTTTTCCATATAAACTGAGAGTAGGGGGCAGAGACCCTGATTCCAGCAATGTGTCACTTACTGGTCTGCTTGCTGTAGTTTTGATTTAAATTGTTGTTTTATTAGCAGATTATGATTAGAAGACTAGTAAACCTGCTGCCATGTAGTCCTCTATATTAATGAGTTCTGTATAACCCCTCCACAGATTGCATAGACAGAAAGATGCCAGTGTACACAGAGGGCTGTCAACTAATGGTTTGGGGGGGGGGATTATACAGAGCTCAGTGAATTTCTTAAATCTGCAGCAAGCCGTCCAGTAAGTGACACATCCCTGTTATTAGGGTCTCTACTCTAAAATGGGGTAGCAAAATCCTGTTCAGATTATTTCTAAGTCACTGATGATGGGTGTACTAATATAAATAAAAGCTCATGACTGACGTTTTTACCTAAGCATGTGCTTTAGCGTTTAAGATTTATATTTTAATACATTGTCTCCCCTTTTTTTTCAGAATGAATGTAAGAATTGTGGTGGGATATTCTGCTCCACGTGCTCATCTAATGAGATCCCTCTTCCATCCTCTATTAATCCAGAACGTGTGTGTAACCACTGTTACAAGAGACTGATACAGCAGTATTCTAGTCCATCCTAAAACCGGGCATTGTATGAACTGGTATAGAAACTGGAAATGACTCCATTCCTGCACACACTAAGAGATCGGATCCATGTCGATTAAGACAACTAAATTAATGTTACTTGTCAAGCTGGAATATCGATGAGGGCTTTCTTATAAAGACTGACATGACCGTTGCCCCCCAAATGCACATCTTGAAAATGTCCAATGCTTAGCAGGAAACTTGTTGTTCTCTGCTTGAACGCCGTTAGATCTTAATGGTTTTTTGTCCTTCAAGCTTCCAGTCGTCAAAGGCAGAGCAGACTGGGATTTCAGGCTATAAAGCTTGGTGCCATCAGATGTTGGATCAAGGACTAATTAAAAAATGGCTGACATTAAACTTTGTTACTGTGACACAATATGAGATCATTTGCTGCTGAAATGTATGAAATGATGTATATTTGTATTTTATTTTTGGTAAAAGTAAATTGTATTATCTATTGTGAGTCCAATTGTACCTTCTGGCCAAAAATGTGCTCTTTATCTGGATAGAATAATTGCATAACCATCCGTTTCTCCAACACCAGTAAACTTTCCGGTATATAGCCAGGTTATTGTAACAAAATTGCTCCCTTTCTTGAATAATCACTATACACTCTTACATTAAATAAAGTGAAGAGCGTTTGGAAAAATGCACACTGGAGATTGTATTTGTATGAGATTTGCCTATTCTACTAAGGGTTTTATACATCAGGTTTGTGACTATCACGCATAGAAGTTCATCAGGCGATTATTACTATTTTTTTTTCTTTTTTTAAATGTGTATTCATGCAATGATTAAATGGTATGTAAATACATTCCTCAACATTGATATGGCAACATCAAGACAAGTCGTGGCGTTATGGAAATCACAGGATGGATAGACATGTTAACGATATGAAAAAAAGGAAACCAAGTTTTCCAATCATCTTGATTTTCAGTATGAAGTATGCGTGCCATGCACAGAAATGCACACCCTTACATGCCTTGTACCACTACCAAGGAGATTAATAATGGTTGTCCGAGGAATATTATGCCACGTTTAATTCACTTGTGCACACAAATCATCAAGATGCTGGCGGCTCTTTGCAATTGTCGACCAGTGATATCCCAGATGTGCTTGATGGGAGACAAGTCCGGAGACACTGCAGGCCACTATAGCTTATTCAAGGCTCATTCACATGCGATCTGTGTGTTTCATGGGTACGAGTGCTATGGGGCTGTTCACATGTCATGCTGGGCAGGATGGATCTGTTTGTTTGATGCCTACCAACGATCTCGTTAATGACCTAGATGAGAACTTAAAGTGTGACATGTATGCATGTAGTTGCGTCACCTTTACTGCGCCCCCTCTGCACCAATTGGTTGCCGCTGAGAACAGTGAATTTTTTTTTTTTAATGGACTGAATGGTCCGTGCAAAGTTGCAGAGACATGTCCAATATTAATCAGTGTTTGCTCAAACTCTGCAATGAAAGGCTTTGTGCCCATAAAAAAAAATCTGATAACATACAGATTCCATCTGTTTTCTGTCCATTTTGTCACTGAATGATACAGGAGAAGGTGGAGAAACGTTTTTTTTCTCTCAACCGTGCGGAAAAAACCCTGGTAAAACTAAATAAAAAATGTGATGACATTGCAATGAAAATCACAGATTAAACTGTTTTCTCATACATCAAACTGATGTCTGAATGAAGCCTTGGGTCAAGCAGGCTTCTCGATGTTGAACAAAAATTATGTACCACAGCAAGGAGATCATTAAAAATGTATATCTTTATTAGAAATATGTTAAAACATGAAATATAAAACAATACAAATAGTAATCAGCAAGTGGCACCAAAACACTACCTGGAGATAACTACTACATAAAGGATAAGTTAATACTGAGATTCACATCAAAAACAACTCTGGCAGTGACAATATAGAAAAAAATCACTGCCAAGAGTGATTTGTAGATATCAGCAGTGCAAAAGTGAAGAGAATCTTAGTAAATAAAGTAAACACAAATCATAAGGCAGTATATACCTTGTGTAGATGGAGGCGCCGGCACAATCCCTACGTGCACGTTTCGGTGTACGCTTTCTTCCTTGATCCCCGGATTATTTACGGAGATTCTCCTCACTCCTCTAACAGTGGCGGCGGTTTTCTTGCACTGCTGATATCTACAAACCACTCTTGGCTGTGATTTTTTTTTTTTCTATAGTGTCACTGCCAGACAGTTGTTTTTGATGAGAATCTAAGTATTAACTTATACTTTATCTAGCAGTTTTCTCCATGTAGTGTTTTGGCGCCACCTGCTGATTACTATTTGTATTATTCTATATTTCATGTTTTAACATATCTTTATTAGAAGTATATATTTTTAATTTCCTTGCTGTGGTACAGAATTTTTTCGTCGTTATGTTCTAGCATCTGTATAAAACAATTTTTCATGAGTACAAGTACATATTCACAATTTTTTCATCTGAAATGTACATTTTGTTTGCTCATTTATCATCGATGTTGAACAAGCAATACTTGGCCTGGTGTTGTCTTGTTGAAAAACTCCTCTTGAGACACTGTAGATCAGGGGTCGGGAACCTTTTTGGCTAAGAGCCATGAACGCCACATATTTTAAAATGTCATTCCGTTAGAGCCATACTCACCAGGGGGGAGCAGCGGTGGTGGAGTGTCTCAGAAGGTGCCAGGATGCAGGGTAAATGATGTTGCGGGCACGGAGGAGGGTGTGTTATGGCTCAAGAGGGTCAATGTGTGGAGGGACTGCGATACTACTGCAGGTTCGTGGGGTGTCACGGCAGCAGGCGCCATTGATCTGCTGACTGGCTGCTTTGAATTCCAGCAGTTGACGAGATCGACATTAAGAAAAAAGAGAATTTTGTTTACTTACCGTAAATTCTTTTTCTTATAGTTCCGACATGGGAGACCCAGACCATGGGTGTATAGCTTCTGCCTCCGGAGGACACACACAAAGTACTACACTAAAAAGTGTAGCTCCTCCCTCCGAACATATACACCCCCTGGATAACCAAATATAGCCAGTTTAGTGCAAAAGCTAAAGGAGAATAGCCACCCACAAGTAGAGAGAGAGCGAAAAACCGGAACAACCGGAGCCTCTGTCTACAACAACAGCCAGTGATAACACGCAGAACAAGAAACTGCCAACAGGCAACAGGGAGGGTGCTGGGTCTCCCATGTCGGAACTATAAGAAAAAGAATTTACGGTAAGTAAACAAAATTCTCTTTTTCTTCATCGTTCCTATGGGAGACCCAGACCATGGAACGTCTCAAAGCAGTCCATGGGTGGGAATAAACAGAAAACTGGGAAGTAGGCGAAACCTAACTTCACAAATGGGCGACAGCCGCCTGAAGGATGCGTCTGCCCAAGCTCGCATCTGCCGAAGCATGAGCATGCACTTGGTAGTGCTTCGAAAAGGTGTGCAGACTAGACCAAGTAGCAGCCTGACAGACCTGCTGAGCCGTAGCCTGGTGCCTGAAAGCCCAAGAGGCACCGACAGCTCTGGTCGAGTGTGCCTTGATCCCCGGCGGGGGAAGCACTTGAGTACACTGGTAGGCATCAGAAATGGCCGACCTAATCCAACGAGCCAGGGTCGGTTTAGAAGCCGAGAGGCCCTTACGCCGACCTGTGGTCAGCACAAAAAGAGAGGTGCACCGCCTAAGAACAGCGGTGCGTGACACATAGATCTGGAGCGCCCGCACCAGATCTAAAGTATGCAACGCTTTTTCAAAGCGATGAACAGGAGCCGGAAAAAAGGAAGGCAATGAAATGTCCTGGTTAAGGTGGAAAGGAGATACCACCTGAGGGAGAAAGTCCGGAGTCGGACGGAAAACCACCTTGTCTTGATGAAAAACCAAAAAAGGTGACTCCGAAGAGAGCGCAGCTAAATCAGAGACTCTCCTGAGGGAAGTTATGGCCACTAGAAAGACAACTTTCTGTGAAAGACGAAACAAAGAAACCTCCCTAAGAGGCTCAAAGGGGGGTTTCTGCAAGGCCGTGAGGACCAGATTAAGGTCCCAGGGATCCAAAGGCCGCCGATAAGGCGGAGTGATGTGAGATGCGCCCTGCATAAAGGTGCGCACCTGAGCCAGCCGGGCGATACGCCGCTGGAACAACACTGACAGAGCCGAGACCTGTCCCTTGAGGGCTAGTCCTAGCTGCAGACCGGACTGTAGAAAGGACAGGATGGTCGGCAAGGAAAAAGGCCAAGGGGCATGGCCGGAAGAACGACACCAGGACAGGAAAATTCTCCAAGTCCTGTGATAAATTTTGGCCGAGGAAGACTTCCGAGTCATAGTGGAGATGACTTCAGGAGGAATGCCAGAAGTCGTCAAGATCCAGGACTCAAGAGCCACGCCGTCAATCTGAGAGCCGCAGAATTCTGGCGTAAAAACGGACCTTGTGAGAGGAAGGTCTGGGCGGTCCGGGAGATGCCACGGCACCTCTACGGACAGATGGAGCAGGTCTGGGTACCAAGCTCGCCTGGGCCAGTCTGGAGCAATGAGTATGACCCGACGGCCCTCCATTCTGATCTTGCGCAGGACTCTGGGCAAGAGAGCTAGAGGGGGAAACACGTAAGACAGACGGAACTGGGACCAATCTTGAACCAGCGCGTCCACTGCAAAGGCCTGAGGATCGTGGGAGCGAGCCACGTAAACCGGGACCTTGTTGTTGTGCCGGGATGCCATTAGATCCACTTCCGGAGTGCCCCACTTGCGGCAGATTGACCGAAACACTGCCGGATGCAGAGCCCACTCGCCGCTGTCCACGGTTTGACGGCTGAGATAATCTGCCTCCCAGTTTTCTACGCCTGGGATGTGGACTTGGAGGTTCAACGCATCCTTCAGTGGACGGAGGACTCCAACATTGCCAGGCGGCTGCGAGTCCCGCCCTGGTGATTGATGTAGGCAACCGCTGTCGCGTTGTCTGACTGGACTCGAATGTGCTTGCCCGCCAACAGGTGGTGAAAGGCTACGAGAGCTAGGAGCACAGCTCTGATTTCCAGCACATTGATCGAGAGGGCTGATTCGGACGGAGTCCAAGTGCCCTGTGCTCGGTGGTGGAGGTATACTGCTCCCCAGCCGGATAGACTGGCATCCGTGGTGAGAATCACCCAGGACGGGGCCAGGAAGGAGCGTCCCTGAGACAGTGAGAGGGGCTTGAAGCCACCACTGAAGAGAGCCCCTGGTCTGTGGCGACAGAGCCACCAACCTGTGCAAGGAAGAAGTCCGCTTGTCCCAACAGCGGAGAATGTCCAGCTGCAGAGGACGCAGATGGAACTGGGCAAAGGGAACCGCTTCCATTGACGCCACCATCTGACCCAGCACCTCAATTAGGTGCCTGATGGAATGACGGCAGGGCCTCAGCAGAGAGCGCACCGCCAGATGGAGGGACTGCTGTTTGACTAAGGGCAGCTTGACAAGTGCCGGCAGAGTCTCGAATTGCATCCCTAGGTACGTGAGTTTCTGGGTCGGAGTCAGAGTGGACTTGGGCAGATTGACAAGCCACCCGAATTGAACAAGAGTGGCGAGAGTGAGCGAGACACTCCGCTGACAGTCTGCACTGGATGAAGCCTTGACTAGAAGGTCGTCCAGGTAAGGAATCACTGCCAACCCCTGGAGGTGCAGAACCGCAACCACTGCTGCCATGACCTTGGTGAATACTCGAGGGGCCGTGGCTAACCCGAAGGGGAGAGCCACGAATTGGAAATGTTCCTCTCCGATTGCAAAACGTAGCCAACGCTGGTGTGAAACTGCAATTGGCACATGCAGATAGGCATCTCTGATGTCGATGGATGCCAGGAAATCTCCTTGGGTCATTGAGGCAATGACTGATCGCAGAGACTCCATGTGAAAATGCCGCACCTGAACATGCTTGTTGAGAAGCTTGAGATCCAGGATGGGCCGGAAGGAACCGTCCTTTTTGGGGACTAGGAAGAGATTTGAGTAGAAACCTCTGAACCGTTCCCGGGCGGGAACCGGTACAATTACTCCGTTGGCCTGCAAGGATGCCACAGCCTGAGAGAAGGCGGCAGCCTTGGAGCAGGGGGGAGTTGACAGAAAAAATCTGTTTGGCGGGCTGGAAGAGAATTCTATCCTGTAGCCGTGGGAGATGATATCCCGCACCCACTGATCGGAGACGTGTTGAAACCACACGTTGCCAAAGTGGGAGAGCCTGCCACCGACCAAGGACGTTGCTGGCTCGGCCAGATAGTCAAGAGGAGGCTGCCTTGGTGGCAGCAGCTCCTGCGGACTTCTGAGGACGTGGCTTCGTGCGCCAGTTGGGCTTCTGGTCCTTGGCTGAGTTAGTGGACGAGGCCGAGGGCTTAGAGGACGACCAGTTAGAGGAACGAAAGGAACGAAACCTCGACTGGTTCCTGCCCTGGACAGGTTTCCTGGTTTTAGTATGTGGCAAGGAACTACTCTTCCCGCCAGTAGCTTCCTTAATAATTTCATCCAGTTGTTCACCGAACAGCCTGGACCCAGCAAATGGGAGCCCAGCAAGGTACTTCTTTGAAGAAGCGTCTGCCTTCCACTCTCGAAGCCACAAGATCCTGCGGATAGCGAGGGAATTAGCCGAAGCCACCGCAGTGCGGTGAGAAGCCTCTAGCATGGCAGACATGGCGTAGGATGAAAAGGCTGAAGCCTGGGAAGTTAAGGCAACCATTTCAGGCATAGAGTCCTAGTGAGGGAATGCATCTCCTCCAGAGAAGCAGAGATGACCTTGAGAGCCCACACTGCTGCAAAAGATGGGGAGAACAAGGCCCCTGCCGCCTCATATACAGATTTGGCCAGAAGGTCAACCTGGCGGTCAGTGGGATCCTTAAGTGAGGTGCCATCAGCCACTGATACAACTGTCCGGGCTGAGAGTCTAGACACCGGAGGGTCTACCTTTGGTGAGTGAGCCCACTCCTTGACCACCTCTGGTGGAAAAGGAAAACTGTCATCAGAACCACGCTTTGGGAAGCGTTTGTCAGGACAGGCCCTGGGCTTGGTCACAGTGGCCTGAAAACTGGAGTGGTTAAAGAACACACTCCTTGTTCTCTTAGGCAAGGTAAATTGGTGCTTTTCTGTCAGAGAGGGTTGCTCCTCTGATACTGGCGGATTGAGGTCCAGTACAGAATTAATGGACGCAATCAAATCACTAACATCTGCGTCACCCTCGGTCAGATCAATGGGGCACATGGAGGTAGCGTCCGAGCCCCCAGTAAAGACATCCTCCTCGTCCTGCGAGTCAGCTCGTGAATCAGAGCCGCGGGACGACGAAGGAGAGGGGACCCTGCGTCTCCTTTTAGGAGGACAGGGTCTGGGAGCAGATGAAGAATCCTCTGTGAGCTCTGCAGAGCGAGCCGTAGCAGCAGAGGCGCCCTGAGAAGGGGGCTGATGCATGCTCAGCAGAGTCCGGGACAACTCTCCCATGGAGTCTGCAAAGGACTGGGAGATAGACTTAGAGAAGAATTCTACCCAAGCTGGGGGTTCAGCCACCGGGGCCGGAGCAGCCGGAGGGACCACTGGGGAGACTCCAGGCTGAGGCACCACCATGTTAGAGCAGGCATCACAATGTGGATATGTGCTCGGTTCAGGCAGTACGAGCTTACATGCAGTGCATATTGAGTACAGCCTTGCAGCCTTGCTCCTAGTGTGAGACATGCTGCTGAGGTGGGGGCTCTGAGCCAGAATGACCCCCAGAGTGTGTATAAGAAGGTCCACAACCGGAGGTTGTGGCTTACCAGACCGTTTGTGTGCCCTCCGGATCCCACAGCTCAGACCCCCAGACAGATTATGCAGAGATGCTGCAGCCAGCGCCGATCGGTGTGAGAACGCTGATAAAATGGCGCCGGAGCGAGGAGAGGGGGCGGGGCCTAGTCAAAGAGCGGGATCCGGAGGGCCAAGGAGATATACAGGGGAGGGAAACATCTCCTCAGAGAGGAGTGTCTCTCCCCTGTGCCGAACGGCCGGTGGGCGGAGCTGCTCTGTCCCTCTGCATGACTGACATGCAGGGGCAGTGAAAACGAAACTAGGCCTCAGGCGAAGCCGGGGTCTAAATTTTACAATGCGGCCGGCGCGCAAGCACCCTCGGCGCGGTTCTCAGGTGAAAACCAGAGAACCGGCCGGAAATGTCACAAAAGTTAAATAACACACTCTCCCCAACAATAAGTGCAAGGGACCCCCCGACAATAACGTCTCAAATACTTAGCTTGTGAGACGCAGGGCCAGGTCCCTGAGGGATGAGTGCTCCGTCCGGCAGGATCCTGAAAGGGCTGCGGATGGAGACCGGTCTCCTGCAAGGCAGTGAGAACCGTGCTGGCTCCCACTTCAAGCCAGAGCCCGAGGGATGGTGAAGGAGCGCGGCATGTAAGGCTCCAGCCCTGAAATCAACCTTAACAACACCGCCGACACAGTAAGGTGAGAAGGGACATGCCGGGGGTCCAGGCTTGGACCCGCTTTTCTTCAAACTCTTTAAAATCAAAAATCAGATGAGAATGCATGTGTGGATGTGTGCCTCCTGAACACAAAGCATTGAACTGGCTATATTTGGTTATCCAGGGGGTGTATATGCTCAGAGGGAGGAGCTACACTTTTTAGTGTAGTACTTTGTGTGTCCTCCGGAGGCAGAAGCTATACACCCATGGTCTGAGTCTCCCATAGGAACGATGAAGAAATGGCCACGGCGCGTGTGCAGATTGATGAGATAGACTTCAAGAAAATGGCCGCGGAGTCCTCTCTGTGCATGCACTGCCTCCGCAGCCATTTTCTTGAAGTCTATCGTCAACTGCGAGAGATTCAAAGCAGTCTGCCGGCAACTGCGGGCTTGTCACCGCGACACCTCACGAGCCTGCGCCGCCCCAATAAGCCATATGCGGTTTGTAAGATGCACCCCATTTCCCCCCCCCAGGTTTGGGGGCAAAAATAAGTCTCACAATCCAGAAAATACGTTTTGTTTTGGTTTTTTTTTTTATCAAAGATTTGTCTACGAGCCCAATACAGCCATCAAAAGAGCCACATCTGGCTCGTGAGCCATAAGATCCTGACCCCTGCTTTAGAGAAATGGTCATACTTACTAGTTCCACAGCCAAAAGCAATGTAATGCCAAGTTGTTAGCATACCTTGAATGAAGACTAGAGGGGTCTGGCTACTGTACATTATGCCACCCCACACCATAATCCCTGGAGCAGGAGTGGCATAATGTCATGAAGGCCTCTTCATGGTATTGCCCAAGTGGTCTGCAAACCAATCTCCAACTACCATTGCACCCAAAACAAAAGCAGGACTGACTCCTCCTTGAAGAGGACAGGCCACTGATCCAGCCTTCGGTCTCCATCTGAAGAAAAGAATTCAGAAATTTGTATAAAGAAAAAAATTTTGTTTTTTTGTTTTTTTCTTTCCATTTGAGAGCTTTACCTTTTTTTTTTTTTTTTTTTTTTATGAATGGAGCACTTTGTAGGCTATTTTTTTGTGGTGAGCTGCTTTATTGACACCATTGTGAGGTACATAAACAAAACAATATATTTCTCTTTATAGTGTTTACTGTAAGGGTAATTAATTTTAGATTTTAGCAGACCGGACTTTTAAACAGAACCTGACAGCTGATACATGCTGCCCAATCCCGGTGCAACGTGTCGAACACTAGCTGCATGATTTCAGACCGCTATGTGTGACTCCTGACAATGCATACTTTAAGAAAAAATTACTTTAAAAGCCGCCAGGGACTGCGTTGCGCTGGAGAATAATCTCATGGTCAGTTCTCTATACAGCAGGAAGGGAGAAACTGATGGGAGAATATGAATATAGGTAGCACCAGCGCCCTATAGAGATGTACAATATTTCTATATGGAGGGGACTGCAGCAAAAAAAGCACCCCTGTTAATAGAGCATACACAATGAACAGATCTACAACAAAAGCACTTTTTGTGCTCATCACCTATTGCATTTGTAAGATGAAACCTACAAAATACTTAAATGAGTCTTAAATAACTTGCCAAGTAAAGGGAAACCAGTAATGCCAATGCATATGTATGGGATTAATATATATAAGAATAAGGCTGCACATCAAACTTAGATAATGGTATAATGCCTCAAGCATATGGAAAAATATTGGAATATACAATGAAAAATGCTACTTGCTAATTTGAACATGTGAATAATGAATTGCATACCTGCCATGAATATTAGGAAAAAAGAGATATTTAGCAATCGCATTGATCAATGTAACTGAGCCCCAAGACCTCGTCAAGGTATATCTCTATATTGGGGTCCCTAGCTCTGTGACCCTAACTGTGTGTCATCTCATTGCAATTAAAAACTGCTATGGGTGGAGAGGGGTAACTAAGGACTTTCTTATATAGGAGATGGAAAAAACATGAGAATAAGGCTGCACATTGATCAATGTAACTGAGCAGTAACTGATATTTTTCCATATGCTTGAGGCATTATACCATTATCTAAGTTTGATGTGCAGCCTTATTCTTATATAGTATGTATTTTTTGGCTTGCACTCATATATATATATATATGAGTGCAAGCCAAAAAATACATACTATATAAGAGCAGTAACTGATATTTTTCCATATGCTTGAGGCATTATACCATTATCTAAGTTTGATGTGCAGCCTTATTCTTATATAGTATGTATTTTTTGGCTTGCACTCATATATATATATATATGAGTGCAAGCCAAAAAATACATACTATATAAGAGCAGTAACTGATATTTTTCCATATGCTTGAGGCATTATACCATTATCTAAGTTTGATGTGCAGCCTTATTCTTATATAGTATGTATTTTTTGGCTTGCACTCATATATATATATATATGAGTGCAAGCCAAAAAATACATACTATATAAGAGCAGTAACTGATATTTTTCCATATGCTTGAGGCATTATACCATTATCTAAGTTTGATGTGCAGCCTTATTCTTATATAGTATGTATTTTTTGGCTTGCACTCATATATATATATATATGAGTGCAAGCCAAAAAATACATACTATATAAGAATAAGGCTGCACATCAAACTTAGATAATGGTATAATGCCTCAAGCATATGGAAAAATATCAGTTACTGCTCAGTTACATTGATCAATGTGCAGCCTTATTCTCATGTTTTTTCCATCTCCTATATAAGAAAGTCCTTAGTTACCCCTCTCCACCCATAGCAGTTTTTAATTGCAATGAGATGACACACAGTTAGGGTCACAGAGCTAGGGACCCCAATATAGAGATATACCTTGACGAGGTCTTGGGGCTCAGTTACATTGATCAATGCGATTGCTAAATATCTCTTTTTTCCTAATATTCATGGCAGGTATGCAATTCATTATTCACATGTTCAAATTAGCAAGTGGCATTTTTCATTGTATAGTCCAATATTTTTTCCATATGCTTGAGGCATTATACCATTATCTAAGTTTGATGTGCAGCCTTATTCTTATATAGTATGTATTTTTTGGCTTGTATATTATATTATATATATACATATACATATATATATATACACATACATATACATACACATATATATATATATATATATGAGTGCTCACTTCAGTTACCCTATTCAGTTATATGGGATTAATATATAAATATACAAAAGTAAAAATAATCTCTAGTTATAGAACCAGTGCATATTTCCTAAAAATAAAATCGATACTGGCAGTGTTATTAATACACAATAAGGGTAAAAAAATTGAGTATTTAAAAAAACCAAGTGGAGTTTGCGATACCAGATATAAATTGCACTAGGTATAAAGTGCTAGTGCCATGTATGCCCCTCAGGCATGTGTGCTCAATATTGCTCAAGGTGTAAAGAGTAAGATACAACCAGTATTGTACAAATTGTCTCTTCAGGGAGGCAGGCGATGAACTCTAGCGCCACCTATTGGAAGTAGCAATCCTAAAAGTCAAAAGCGGCGCTTTAATGAGCCTTGTCATATGACTTAGGATTTATGGCAGATCAGAACCTCAATTTGCAGACACTGTTTTGGGATGATTGTCCCTTTTAGGATTGACTTTTAGGATTGCTACTTCCAATAGGTGGCGCTAGAGTTTGTCTTCTTCCTCCCTGAAGAGACAATTTGAATATTACCCAGAGGAGAATTGCAGCTATAAGACTCCTCACCACTGACAGCCAGATTGGTTTGTCAGTCTCCGCAAGGAGAAAAGTTGTACTCTTAAACCAGTATTGTATACATATTTTATCTTCCTTTAAGACGTAGGCTCCATTGTTCCACCAGAAAGAAAATAATTGAGCAGGTGAACAAGTGGGCATTCCTGTTGCTACGTGTGTGTGCCCAGCAGGGAGTTGTATTGCAGATGGAAGGGTTATGCAAAACAGGTTTACCCCATATGTCATGCACCAAGAAATGAACTCCCATGATGCCGCTAGTATGACGCCTTGGTATCGGCATTCTCAGATGTGCCTGGAAGGTGTGGAGTTGATACTGGGGGTGACATCACCAGTGAGTACGGTGGCTGCTGGGGCTCATAAATCCCTCTACGCATTTTGGGCTTCGTCAGGGGAAAACCATTTTTCATCTTACAAATACAATAGGTGATAAGCACAAAAAGCTTTTTATATCAATGCTGACTGGGACCCACCTGCCTGACTAGTTTTCTGTGAAGCTTGGTCCTCCTTGCAGCTTTCAAAGTAGGTTTTCCAATATACTTGACTGAAATTATTCAGTCAATGTATAACTAATACTATCAGGCTCCCTTTAAGAAGGCGGCAATACCAAATATGTTTTTTTATCTTTTAAAAGCACCACTCCAGTACTAAAGAAAAAAAAAAATACAATTTGTTAGAGAGCAGTTTTAAATCTAAGTCCCCTGCTTCCTGTCTTATACGGCCCCCTCTGGAGTTTTCATCCTTTTTCAGCATCACTCCAAACCCGCAGCGCCATCTTGTGCCTGTAACTTCTGATTGCCTCCTATGATGTTGGAGACCTGAAGGAGAGCACTATGCATCAGCCACTGTTGTGACCAGACAAGCCTTTGGTGGTGGTATTACACTGTGGGCACGTGTGTCTAGTCAATACAGAACTGCCCTGTACTTTATGAATGGTACAGTAACAAGCCTCTCCTACTTGAAGAACATGATTAATCCAGTCATTGTTCCTCTGCATGAACAACACAGGCCTAACTTCATCTTCATGGATGACAATGCTCCAGCTCATCAAGGTCGCATCATTGGGTATAGCTGCTAAAGACAAGGTCACCTCAAATAGAGTGGCCTGTATTTTCTGCAGAACACTGGCAGGAGGATTCAAGTTTATTTCTTCCCGGTAGCAGGGTTTAATGTGTAGGCGCCGGACAGGTTCAGAACGCTATTAACTTGCAGATTAACCCATTTTTCCACGGGACAGGTTCCCTTTAACATTTAAATAGAACCCGATAGCTGATCCATGATAGTAATCATGAATCAGATGCTGCAGTGTGTCAGCCTCTTGGACTTGTCACCTGACCCACATGAACCCAGGTCTTTTAATTGTATATTTTCTCAGAAATGTCACAGTGGTTAAGGAAAGCCTACCTGTCTGAAATGATGGAGCCATACCCTTCTATAGTGTGGGCAACATGAATAGTCTACCATATTCTCTAAGAATTGGTGTAGAGCCCTTTATTATCAGGTGCTTCAGATGCTCTGGTTGTGTTGCCTGTCCTCGCATCTTGACTGGTAAAACCTTTTTCATTTCCATTACGGGACGACAATATGATATAAGATAGTTTATAAATTGTCGTTCCAAAGGTGTAATCTATCAGGCAAGACGCCAGTGCAATCTTGAATATATTGGCAAAAACATCAGAGAGATGAGGAGAAGGGTAGGCGAACATCTTCGAGATATAGCCAACAAAAGGGACACACATGAACATCATACATAATGGTGATGTCTCTGGTCTCAGCGTCATGGGGAGACCTCGTAAAGCGCCCCCCACGTGGAGGCAACTGGGACCAGAGGGTGTTGCAAAAGGAGAGTAGGTGGATCTTTACACTCAAGACGCAGGCCCCACTGGGTCTCAAGGAAACCCTGACCTATAGCGGCTTCCTTTACTTTAGGGACAGTGTTATTTAGCTTAGGGAGAGCCGCCGCGGAACGGGGGCATCGATAACTTTAGGATGTGTTAACTCCGTTGTTAGGTAGGGTATCTCTTAGGGCCCAGTGTTCGTTTCTATCTTAGAGCCTTACTCTCAGATCCAATCTTTCTATGTCTCTCTGATGTCACTGTCCATCTTCACACTAATCATATCCCTTTCCAATGTATTCCTCCGCCTTTTGTCCTAATTGGTCCCTGTTTTTGCTGCTACATACCCATGAGCTCTAACTATATTCCAATATTGGTTTGGTTCATTTCAGGCCAAAAACAATTATCAGCGGGCATGATTTTTACCCGTTTTGTGATTTAAGTGCTTTTTTTGTTAGAATGACCCCAAGAAAAAAGGCTAATTGCATGTTATGTGACCCCTTTTTCTATAGCACTCTGTTGTGCACTTTTTTACTCCATACCTGCATCACAGTCTGTCCCCTTCTTGTGCACACGACTGCTCCACGATGTGATTATGTATGGGTCTGTTTTACTGCGGTGCTAGACTAATGGGACGCGCATGCACGGTACCTCCTATTCATAGGGCGATTACCATCATTATGTGTTCCCCCAGTGGAACGTATTGTTTACTCACGTGATCGCACCACGTGTTCTAGCTGTCATGGGCTCTGCTGCTGGGTATTTTACCAATACTCGGGTGCGCATGCGCTGTTGCGTCCCGTCCTCCTGGCCAGGAGCGCACGCGCGATCAGCCCAGTCTATAATCCGGCCTCACTGTGTGCACATCTTTCAATACGCAGCGTGCAACACATCACTGCACGCTATCCCAGTTATTACCTTGAATCTTGTTAATTATTCTAGGTTTACACTTTCGTTGCGGGCGCATGCGCAGTAGACGCTTTGGGCCCGATGAGGTCACATGACTGATCATCCAATGAGAGCACAACTGGTGTTCCCCGCCTCTATTTAAACTTTTGATTCTCTTCAATCTGGTCAGACGTCTACCTCTGCACAAGAGGCGTTATAGCCTTGGCTTCACAATCCAGTAAAAGCTCCCCTGATGAGTTTGCTGTTACGAAACGCGTAGGGAGACTGGAGTACGCCTCTAATGGATCTCGACTTGAGGGGTTGGTGGTAGCTAAGTATTAAATAGCTCCCCCTCTGCGATCCTTCCACCACCAGGGTTATGAACAAAAGACATACCGGTGAGACCATTCCAACTTATTTGCCTTTTATTTAAAGGTTGTTGTTTGCCTCTGCAATTCTATATTGCTATTAGGCTTTTGTTGTGACTTTCCGATAGAGGTCAGCCGACTTTTGCTGTACTTACCTCCCCATTTACCGGATCATCACTTTGTGTTTATTGACTGTGAATTTTCCCCTGATTTTAAATGACCATTAAAAGTTCCATTTTAATATTTTACCCTGAATATTCAATGAGCATAATGAGCGGCGGTCGGCAGCAGCGGCAGAGACAGCAGGGCAGGAGAAGGTGAGTAAAGGTTTGTTTTTTTTCTCACAGACACATGTCTTTTCTCCGGTGTGTGTCACATGGAACACATCCGTGTAGTCCATTTGCATTACGTGACACGTTTGCGTTCCGTGCGACACCCGCGATGCCGTAGAGAAAACGGACATGTTGCCGTGAGAAACACGGACACACGCAAGTACGGAACGGACACACGTTTCGTGCGAAAAATACCTGCATGTGTCCAAAACCATGGGAATACATAGGTCTACGTGTGTACGTGTCTCCGGTACGTGAGAAAACTTCCTAACACCTACCGGAGGCACGTACGTGTGAAAGAGATCTTAGGCACCAGAGTGAGACACTCCAATCTGCATTTTGATTAGATAAAACTAATGATCCTGGAGAAGGCGGCGGCAGCTTGTAGAGAAAAATAAAATCTGAATCTATGTCTTACCATAGCTGTGTGTGACATCCAGCAATGAGCTGGCCCCTGCTGTGAGGTCGCCGGTCGTTGCTGAATGTCCCGCTTCATTTTTTGGACGTTGCTCTCCCACTGTGAAGTACACATCGCTGTGTGTGAAAGCGAGAGAGCGACGAACTGAAGCGAGCAGGGAGGCGGCATCTGGCAACCTGCGGTAAGCTGTAACCACGGTAAACATTGGGTAAAAAAGAAGCCCTTTCCTTGGTTACCCGATATTTACCTTAGTTACTAGCGTCCGCCGCTCTCACGCTGCCAGTGTCGGCTCCCTGCATACGTAGCTGGAGTACACATCGGGTAATTAACCCAATGTGTACTCTGGCTAGGAGTGCAGGGAGCCAGCGCTAAGCAGTGTGCTCTCACGCTGCCAGTGCCGGCTCCCTGCTCCCTGCACACGTAGCTGGAGTACACATCGGGTAATTAACCCGATGCGTACTCTGGCTAGGAGTGCAGGGAACAGGGAGCCGGCACTGGCAGTGTGAGAGCAGCGGACGCTAGTAACTAAGGTAAATATCGGGTAACCAAGAGAAGTGCTTTTCTTGGTTACCCAATATTTACCTTAGTTATGCTTCCACGCTTTGCTGCTGGCTGGTCACTGGTGAGATCTGCCTGTTTGACAGCTCACCAGCGACCATGTAACGACGCAGCAGCAATCCTGATAATGTCAGATCGCTGGTCGTGATCGCTGCTGCGTCGCTATGTGTGACACCACCCTAACGGAGACGGGAACAGGACGCCCAGAAGGTTCATCATGGGATTAGTGTGGAAAAAAAATAATAAAAACACAAGACAAAAGACATGACCATTTTCATGGTTTATTGAATTTGTATTCCAACCCCGTAATACTACAAATAAATGTAACTGTTTTGATAAATTTAGAACCAATTGCAAATTAACTATGCAAAACTGATCCACCACACAGCAGTTCTTAGAACAAGGATGAAATAAGACAACTGACCGTTCACTGTACCACTTACCAGTGTCTGTCTATAAATCTATATGGGCACAATGCAGGACAATTAATGCCAGTACATCTTCTACTTTATAGTTTCCTTCATTCCCAAAGGAACCCCATTCCGGATATTATCTTAGGCACTTTGATGAGACAAGAACATACGCTGTTGGCTTGCGATTTACATCCACTCTTCTGAGAAGTTTTCTTCCAGGTCAATAACAAATTCTGAGTTGGTAATGTCATGAAATATCTGTGTTTGCTGAATTAGTACCGGCTATCTTCTTACATTCAGCAAGGTAACAAATATATATGTATTTAAAATAAAATTCCCGATCTTTTAAACAGCCGTTAAAAAGAAAATAGAGGTGTTTATACAGTCTAATGTCAGGAGGTGGAGAAGATACTTAATGCCCTAAAACAAAAAGACACAAGGATGTAAATGCAACAGTTTGAGGGCACATACATTTATGTACAACACATCCGCACGCTAATTATATTACTGACTATAGAATTAAGGCATGGTTATGCCAAAATCATATTTAAGGAAGGAACAAAAGGCCTTTCATAGATCTCCTCCGATGGCCAACAATTCCATAGATTGGTAACAGAAGCCAGGTTTATACACGCAGGTTGTCAAAGGCCTTCTCCACTACTATGTTAATCTATCCTTACCATGCTTCATCATCAGAACAATGGAGGTCCAACACCTGGTGTAAACAGAACTACACTGGTCCATCACATCGTTTAGTAGCCATGTCTGGGTACTGCTGTTCAGCTTCTATCCAGTAAATATATCTAAAGGGAACCTGTCACCACTTTTTCGGCCTATAAGCTGCGGCCACCACCACCGGGCTCTTATATACAGCGCTCTAACATGCTCTATAGAAGAGCCCAGGTCGGGGGTATAACATAAAAAAACACTTTATAATACTTACCTAACGGTCGCGCGGTGGGCCTTATGGGCATCTCCGTTCTCCGGCACCGCCTTTTTCGGCCTTCTTTGTTATCCTTCTTCTCTAGCCGCGGTGCATGACGGGTCCAACGTCAAACACTCACCGGCATTCAGGACCTGAGCAGGGCAGATCAAAGTATTATAGTGCGCCTGCGCAGGATCGGCGAGTGTGTATGACGCAGCCGCATCATGCACCCAGGCTTCAAAAAGAGGACGAAGATGGCCGAAAGAGAAGGCGCCGGCACCGGAGAACGGAGACGCCCATAAGACCCACCGCATAAACCGTTAGGTAAGTATTATAAAGTGTTTTTTACGTTATACCCCGGCCTGGGCTCTAATATACAGCATTCTAACATGCTGTATTTAAGAGCCCGGTGGTGGTGGCCGCAGCTTATAGGCTGAAAAAATGGTGACAGGTTCCCTTTAATTCTGCCAACTGCTAAAGCTGAAAACAGCCGATTGGTAAGGGACCCTCCACCGATCTGATATCGATCACCTATTTTAACAATAGATCATCGATTTTCAATATCATAGTGGTGGAATATCCCTTTAAATAGTAGAAAATCACAACTGATTAAAACTATGGAGGAGCTCTGGATCATGACAAAAGGAAGAGGAGGGGTGTTGTGCATTTTTAAAGTTCTACAATAGCCACACAGAAAACTATATAAAAGAATCCAGATGTTTTTACTTAGTAATTTTCGGTCTCTTCGGCAATGGAAACATTATTAACCTGAATAAATAAAAAGCCCCAAAACAAAGTGGTTCTCAACTGCAATGTGTTTACAGCATTTTTTTAAAAAAAGTTTAATAAGTAGGAAAAACTGGGCTTGATATCCATAGGAACAAAGCTGTTTTACTTCTCACACTCCAGTGAAATGAGTATTGAGAAAAGAAATCCAAGTTGGCTGCCATAACCTGCTTCTGTACAAGAGGACTACTCTACAAAGTCCTTTCATAGTTTATCACCTATTTAAAGCTGCAACCTGTGCTAGGCACAGGTGAGGTCTGGTGGCAGCCTGAATATAGCTGCTCAAGATGTGTTTATGAGTTCCTATATTGTTCCTGTCAGGTCAAGAAGCAGTATCATAACCTAGCACAACTTAGCTGTTCACTCAACCTGACAGGTTTACAACATGGCAAGGAACAGGAGGATAATCGCCTTCTTTGCTAGACTATGTCCTGCTATTAACTGTCAACATGACCATTTAAACGGGAATATGGAAACTCCGCAAGCAGAGCAGCTTTCTTTCCCCTTCTCCCACTGTAAACCTGTCAGGCTGAGTGAGCATATGGCTTTGTGCGCACTGGAAAATGGAATTTTCTCAAGAAAATTCCGCAAGCACTGAAAGATTACCGCACCCGTGGTAAAAAAACGCGGCAAACCACACCCGAAAACCGCATGCGGTTTGCCGCGGCTTTACCGCGGTATTGTTCGCGGTATTGCCGCGGGCGGGTTGGTACATGTGCTTTACTGCATCCAATGCAATAAAGCACATTGAAAGAAAAAAAAAAAAAAATTCCTTAAATAGCAGATAGATAGAATAGATAGAGAGATAGTTACCGTATTTTTCGCTTTATAAGACGCACTTTTCCTCCCCAAATTTTGGGAGGAAAATGGGGGGTGCGTCTTATAAAGCGGTACCGGGGGGGGGGTTCCTGTCTGAGGCGATCGGGCGGCCGGGTGCCTGTGGCTGCATGCAAGCGGCCGGGTACCTGTACTTGCATGCAGCGGCAGCCGGGTACCCGTGGCTGTGTGCGGGCGGCAGCGGGTGCTGTGTGGGGTCGGCAGCCGGGTACCTGTGCTTGCATGCGGTGGCAGACGGGTACCCATGGCTGTGTGCAAGCGGCAGTCGGGTGCCCGTGCGGGTACCCGGCTGCCGCCCTCACACAGTCACCCAGCTGCCACCGCACGCAAGCACAGGTACCCGGCGGCTTGTACGCAGGGTGGGCGGGCAGCCTGCTGGCTGCCACTCTGTGCATGCGGGGTGGGCGGCTGTGCAGCTTACCAGTTGTCCGCGGTCCCACTTTCAAATGATGGCGCCGGTGGAGCTCTTGGATGAGAGCTCCATCTGCGCACGTGCTACTCCGGGAGTCAGCGCGTGCGCAGATGGAGCCCTTGGATGAGAGCTCCATCTGCGCATGCGTCGCTCCGGGCGCCATTACTTGAATCGGGACCGCGGACACACTCCACCACTGAGCCGTCGCCGCCGCTCCCACCACTGAGCCGTCGCCGCCGCTGCCACCACTGAACCGGGACCGCGGACACACTCCACCACTGAGCAGTCCCTGCCGCTGCCACCACTGAGCAGTTGCCGCCGCTCCCACCACTGAGCCGTCGCCGCCACTCCCACCACTGAGCCGTCGCCGCCACTCCCACCACTGAGCCGTCGCCGCCACTCCCACCACTGAGCCGTCGCCGCCGCTGCCACCACTGAACCGGGACCGCGGACACACTCCACCACTGAGCAGTCGCCGCCGCCGCTGCCACCACTGAACCGGGACCGCGGACACTCACTGCACCGGCCTGCTGCACGGCTCACCCGCCATGGCTGCTGCCGCCACCATGGACCCCACGGATCCTGCCACCGCGGAAGCCACCGCGCCTGCAACCACGGACCCCGCTGCCACTGACCTGCCGCGCCTGCCAGCACAACCTGTGCCTCCTGTGACCCCGCTTCACCACCACTGCTGCCCCCCTCCGGTAAGAGAACACCGGAGTATAAGACGGACCCCATTTTTCTTTTTTTTTACCTTTTTTTATGTCTAAGTTTGGGGTGCGTCTTATATTCCGGTGCGTCTTATAAAGCGAAAAATACGGTAGATAGTTAGAGGGATAGATAGAGGGATAGAGTCCCTGTGAGCACACGCTGCATTTCTCACGGTCGGTAGTGAGTTCAAATTACCGGCCGTGGGAAATGCCCTGTGGTTACCTCTGCTGTCTCGCTGCGAGGCTGCATTCAGCTCTGTGTCTGTGTCAGTCGCGGCTGGATGCAAGCATCGCAGGACGTGGATTACGCCGGAGCTGTGTGTTTCGGGGGGGTTAATAAACGGGTGAACCAGGAGCTTTTTTGTGTTTTATTTAAATTAAAGGATTTTTCGGTGTGTGTGTTTTTTCACTTTACTGTCACATAGACGCTGCCATGATCAAGCCTGGACTTGAGGCTACTTTACATGCTGCGACATCGCTAGCGATCTCATTAGCGATGTGAAATTCTAGATCGCAAGTGCAATCTTTTGAGATCGCACATAGGTCATTTTACGCATGCGTTATCTCAAAAGATCGCACTTGCGATCTAGAATTTCACATCGCTAACGAGATCGCTAGCGATGTCGCAGCATGTAAAGTACCCTTTAGTGGCGGCGATCCGCCGCCATTAACTCCTTATTACCTGGATCGCTGCCGCATAATGCATGCGACAGTCCCGGGGCAGCTGCGGCTGACATTCTCGGCTGCGGGAGGTGGGAGGGAGGCGGGGGACATTAACCCTGCCCCTCACCCTCCCCAGCCTGAGAATAGCGGGCCGCCGCTGTGTGCTTACCTCGGCTGGAAGGTAAAAATACAGCGGAGCCCACGTGGATTTTTTTCTATATTTCCGTTTGCTTTCTATGTGTGTTCTATATGTCTGTGTTCTATGTCTGTGTCTGTGTCTATGATGTCTGTGTGTGTCTGTGTTGTGTGTGTTTACTCTGCTCCGCTTCCTCTTCCTGTCATAATGACATCACTTCCCTGCAAACCGCAGGCAGCGATGTACATTACCGCAGGTAAACCGTGAAATACCGGAGGGGATAACGCAGGAAAACGCAATGAACTGCACAGAATTTGCTGCCTGCGTTATTCCCTGCGGGATTTCACTATTACATGGCAGTCAATGGAGTGAAATCCCGCAGCGACGTGCGGAAAAGAAGTGATATGCAATTGTTTTTGCTGCGGGAATCCCGCAGCAAAACATGCAGCTGTCAAATTCTGCATAGTGCGCACAGCATTTTTTTTTTCCATAGGTTTTGCTGGTGATTCACTGCAGAGATGTTATGAACATTTTCTGCAGCGAAACATGCAGCAAATCCGCAGGAAATCCGCGGGAAAAAAACGGTAAGTGCGCACAGGGCCTATAAATTGTGCTAGATTACAATAGTGCTCCTCAACCTGACAAGACCTATATAGTTAATGATTAAAGGAACTGCACATCACTAGCTACAAAATAAGCTTCTGTACTTTTATTACTTTATTCCTCATATCCAAGGTTCACACCATATAGAGTGCAACATAATTACTTAATGTAAGGTGAAAGATAGCAAAGTTTCGGCGGTTTGTTTTCACCCTTCTGCAGGTGTATAGCGATCACCAGAGGAAGCGAGCAGGCTTATGGTATTGGGTGGTATTCACAATGGCAGACAGTACAGTTAGACACACAGATACACAGTGGGGCAGCAGAACTAGCTCGGTCATACAATATGCTAGTTTACAATATTGCTCCTTAGCCTAACAGGAACTCTGTGATATACATCAAGCAGTACTTTGTCAGGCTGCAAGCTGTATGTGTGTGCCTAAAAGGGTTGCAACCCTGTTTTAGACTATTTATCAAATGAGATTTGTAAGACTATACGGATGGACTTTAGGTGTGCTAGTCAGATAATATAAAATGTTGCTGACCTATGTGAGGCAAATCCCGGGATATGAAGATGAATTATGACTTCCAGTCATAATCGCTCATCACTCCCTGGCAGTGCCCCCCCTCCCTTCTTGTTCTCAATGTCCAGCATCTGTGAAGGTGTTACACCTCCATGGCCATCTCCTGTGATATGGAGATGAGATGATGTGGGAACAATGGACACAGGATGACTCCCTGCCGTGACCCTGTGGTAGGAGCTGCTATCTCATTAGCAAGCTTGGAAGTATCCAGACAGAACGACTCCAGTAAAAAATGGTTCATATCTCGCAAGCCATATTTCCGATAAATATGGCAACCATAAAAATGGTGTCTCCGCATGCGGACGATGCTGGCACACCCTTTTTTATGGGAGCGGGAGCTTGGGAAATACCCCAGGCGTGATATCAGCCAATGTGGAACTAGTAGACAAGTCACGAGTCCTCTCATTCTGTAGCTAAATTCATAGCTGTCACAATGAGAGCGTTGGCGTCCGCCTACGACGCTCCCAGGCCAAGTTATGGCCATATTCCATGTTGTGGATTTTGTCCATAACTCCAGCCAGGGGTGGAGCAGTGCTCCCTCTGAGGTCACTAAGGTAGGAGGGGACCTGGATTTGCCCAGGTTGATAACCCTACTTCGGCCATTTTCCAGTGTTCTTTCGCTGGGGGTCACGTGTAGGAAACATCTGTGGGAGTTCCTGGAAACCTGGTCTACAGCGCCCCCCTGTGGCCAGACGCACAAGGTAACTGATTGAATTGCATACCTGTTTGTAAACCATGCTTTATCTGTAACTGTACTCTGACATATGTATATTCTGTAGATTCCCTATTGTATATATTGTAGTTCTAGTGTGCTTTAGGCTGATTAAATTATATAATTAATCTTGGGCTGTTCTGTTATCTCGATCTTGAATCCCACGTCTGTGTGTTCGGCTAATAGTTACCGTGAAGCGGTTGGTGGCAGCGAGTTGTGCCAAGGATTATTGTGGGGAGGCCAGTGAGATTCGGGGAGGTTTTATATATTCCGCCCGCGGAGGTCGGGGGAATATATACCCTACTCTCACCGGGGACCCTTCAATAATCGGCATAAGTAGTTATAGCGGCCTCCTTGCTTATTGTCGGGCAATTCCATAATTGGCCTGACTATAAGAGGGGCGCTAGAGAGCGCGTCACGTGCTCTGTCTGTCGGTCGGGAGGTATAAAGGAGGGGTGACCCCCACTTGTTACCCCCCGATTGTGACGTACTGGTAGCCAGCGCGGGGGATTTCTGAGTGACCCCCCCGGTGGTTTGTGACATATTGGTGGCAGCGGTGGGATCGAGATAATAGTGTGTGTGAGTGTGAGACCCATACTCCCAGACACTAAAGACTGCCTGCAGCAGCTGTGGCTGCTGGGGTCTTCAGACTAGCTCAACACTAGAGTGTCAGAGTGCAGATACTGTAAGGTGTGTGGAGGCATCAGGTGTCAGTTCTGTGTCAGTGACCAAAAGTCTGCAAGAATGGCTGAGAGCACCAGGAGCAAAGCCAAAGGAATGGCCGATGCTAAGGCCAGAGACGATGAGGAGGTTGTCCACGAGTCCTCCAGGAGCCAGACGCCAGAGAACAGCTCTGCAGAGGACATCGCACAACCTGGCACTGCTGGACAAAATGAGGAGGAGCTCGCCCAAGGGTCCTCAACGAGCCAGATGCCAGCCCTCCGCTCTGAAATGGACAGTGAATCACCTGGCTCTGCAGCGTGCCGCAGATCACCACTTGCCAATCCCTCCGGCCTGAGAGGTGCAGAGGCCCTCCTTCAAGCTGCCTTGGCCAGGCTTATGGCTGGAGACCGGGATACCTACGAGATACTCATGGCCGAGCGTGGGCGACAGGCAGCGCGTGACGCTGAGGCTGCGGAGCGGCAAGCAGCGCGTGAGGCTGCGGAGCGGCAGGCAGCGCGTGAAGAGCGAGAGCGACAGGCAGACCGTGACTACCAGCTGCAGCTAGCTCAGCTCCGGCCCTCATCAGCCACATGTGACCTTCAAAACACCAAACTTCCAAAGGTCCGTGTTGAGGACTTCCCAGTGCTGGAGAAGGATGGAGACTTGGACTCTTTCCTGACTGCTTTTGAACGGACTTGCTTGCAGCACCATCTGGACAAGGATCAGTGGGCCAAATACCTGACCCCCCGTCTAAGGGGTAAGGCCCTGGATATCCTTGGGGACTTGCCTGCTGAGGCAGATCAGGGCTACGACACCATCAAGCGGGCCCTGATCCAACAGTACAACCTCACTCCAGAGTCCTACCGCAAGAAGTTCCGGACCCTGCAAAAGGGACCAAAGGACTCCTGGGCTGACCACCGGCGGGCACTTGCCCGAGCTGCCGACCACTGGACCCAAGGCCTGCAGCTTTCCACCGGACCGGAGATCCTGGACTTGTTCATCACGGAGCAACTCTTGTGGAACTGCCCTGAGGATCTCCGCCAGTTCATCCGAGACCAGAAGCCAAAGGGGTCCACGGCTACAGCTGCCCTGGCCGATGACTACACCAACAATCGGGCTCCTGAGGCCAGGAGAGCAGCCACCAGCAGCACCTGGAGAGGGGGTAAGATGAACTCTGCGACTGCCCCACCTGCCCCTAGACTGCAGGGGGTGTCCCCCTCAACTCCCCTCTCCAGGCCCGTGGCAGAACCAAGACGGTGCCACCAGTGCAACCTACCTGGACACTTCAAGGCCATGTGCCCTCAGCGTCCCAAGGCCCCGGCTCCGTCCCCGTCCCAAGGGCCGCCCAAGGTGTATTGTGTGGGTGGGGGTGGTGGTAGGTCCCTGGACAGCTTCCAACCTGTCACCGTCGGCCGGTCTGTGACCATGGGACTGCGAGACAGCGCCTCGGAGGTGACTCTGGTGCGGCCTGAGATGGTGTCCCCCCAAGACTTGATCCCTGGAAAAACCCTCGCTGTCTCCGGGATTGGAGGCATTGACCCGGCGCTGCCTGTTGCTGACATTTATGTGGACTGGGGCGCAGGGCGAGGGGTGAGGGAGGTGGGGGTAACTGATCGGATCCCCGCAAACGTGCTACTTGGGACAGATTTGGGGCAGATAACCTCCCAGTTTGGGCCCCAACCAAGGGCTGAACCTTCAGCCAGTACTGACATGCCTCCGGACAATGTTAATGTGTTATCTATGAATGATGTAAGGGAGGAGGGAGTGAACTCTGATATTTCTGCTTGCATAGACACCATAGACACACACACAGCTGCAGCTGTGACAGGGGAGGGGGTCAGAGAAAGGTGTGACAATGCCTCTACAAGTAACCAGCCAGTGAGCTGGGATCTGTTGCCCTCTGCAGGGATAAGCAGAGAGCAGGGTGCTGCAGGGGGAGGACCAGTGTGTGGGGTGGGGGCTACCACAGCAAATGTGGGGTCCCCAGAGATTTCACAGCGGGGTTCTGTTGCTGCAGGAGGGGAACAGGCAGGTGAGATTGGGGCCGGTCCAGGAGCGGAAGTGCTCCCAGGTAAGATCTCGGTGCATGGTTCCCCCACAACCGGGGTGTCAGGAAGCCAGGTCGGTCTGCCTGAACCGGCGACTTGGTCAGGAACGGAGGAGGAGCAGGCACGACCCACGGTCGCAGCGGCTGTGGCCGCTGTCACCCGCAGTGGGAGTGCTGGAAGCCAAGGGGCCTCCCGGAGGTCCGATAGCTCTTCCCCTTCTGACCAAGTGGCAGCCGAGTCAGGTGGAGGCCAGGACACAGGTCCCGGGGTACTGACCGAAGATGTGACAGTCTCGTCGATTCTGGCCACATCTAGTCAGGGGTTTCAGGCAGCGTTAGAAGCTGACGACAGCCTGAAAGCTCTTAAGGAGCAGGCGGCACAGCCTCCCTCGGACTCGGACCCGGAGCGAGTGGTCTGGGACCAAGGACGGCTGTACCGGGCCACGGTCCAGCAGGGTTCACCGGAGGCGTGGCCCAGGGACCGACAGTTGGTGGTACCCTATCCGTTCCGGACGGAGTTGTTGCGGATCGCACATGAGATTCCGATGGCCGGACACCTAGGGATCGCTAAGACCAAGGCCAGGTTAAACCAGCATTTCTACTGGCCAAAAATGGGGGCCGATGTGGCTGCCTACTGCCGTTCGTGTGAAACCTGTCAGAGAGTGGGGAAGGCGGGGCCACGCCCCAAAGCCCCACTGGTATCTCTGCCCATCATCGATGAGCCTTTCAGGAGGGTGGCTGTGGATCTGGTCGGCCCGCTGGCCATCCCCAGCAGCTCCGGGAAACGCTTCATACTGACGGTAGTGGACTATGCCACCCGGTACCCAGAAGCAGTGGCCTTGTCGTCCATTCGGGCTGACAAGGTGGCCACCGCATTGCTGGAGATTTTCTCCCGAGTGGGTTTTCCCCAGGAAATGCTCACTGACCGGGGGACCCAATTCATGTCCCAGCTGATGGAGGCCCTCTGTAAGCAAGTCCAGGTGCGACATCTGGTGGCCAGCCCGTACCATCCACAGACTAATGGCCTGCGCGAGCGGTTTAATGGCACCTTAAAGCAGACGCTTAAGATGTTGGTCGACTCCCATGGGCGTGACTGGGAGCGGTATCTCCCACACCTGTTATTTGCTTACCGGGAGGTTCCACAGGCCTCAACAGGATTCTCACCGTTTGAGCTCCTGTACGGGCGACGTGTGCGGGGCCCCCTGGCTCTGGTGAAAGAGGCTTGGGAAGGGGATTTGGCCACCCCTGGAGTGTCTGTTATCGAGTATGTCATGCGCTTCCGGGACAAAATGCAGGCCTTGACGCAACTGGTACACGACAATATGGCTCAAGCCCAGGCCGATCAGAAGCGTTGGTACGACCAGAACGCTTGTGAGAGGACATACCAAGTGGGTCAAAAGGTGTGGGTACTGGTCCCCGTACCACAGGACAAGCTTCAGGCAGCCTGGGAAGGCCCATACCTCGTGTACCAGCAGCTCAACCCTGTGACGTACCTGGTCACCCTGGACCCTGCCCGTGGAAGGCGGAAGCCCTTCCATGTGAACATGATGAAGGCACATCATGAGCGGGAGGCATGTGCGCTCCCCGTGTGCAACCTGCCCGAGGAGGGAGAAGCGGAAACCCTCTTGGATATGCTAGCCCAGGTTAGGGCAGGCGGATCCATTGAGGATGTGGAGGTTGGCCACCAGCTCTTGGAGGACCAACGGTCCCAGCTGTGGGCCACCCTCCTCCCCTTCCGGGGGTTGTTTACCAACCAGCCCGGAAGGACAGACTTGGCTGTCCATCACGTGGACACTGGGGATCATCCCCTGATCCGGCGTTCAGCATATCGGGTCTCCCTGGAGGTGCAGCAACACATGCGCCAGGAGATTGACGAGATGCTGAAGCTGGGGGTGATCCAGGCATCCAACAGCGCTTGGGCCTCGCCTGTAGTCCTCGTCCCTAAGAAGGACCGAACCACTCGGTTCTGCGTGGACTACAGGGGGCTCAATGCTGTCACGGTCGCCGATGCGTACCCAATGCCACGCATCGATGACCTGCTCGATCAGTTGGCCGGGGCTCAGTACCTGACCATCATGGACCTGAGCCGGGGATATTGGCAGATCCCCCTGACTCGCAAGGCCAGGGAACGCTCTGCCTTTATTACCCCATTTGGACTATACGAGTCCACGGTGATGCCATTCGGGATGAGGAATGCCCCTGCCACTTTCCAGCGGATGGTCAACACCCTGCTCAAGGGACTTGAAGGGTACGCGGCCGCGTACCTGGATGACATTGCCGTCTTCAGTCCCACCTGGGAGGACCACCTAGAGCATCTAGCACAGGTGCTCAGGCGGATCCACCGGGCAGGTTTGACCATCAAGCCGGGAAAGTGTCAGCTGGCCATGAGCGAGGTCCAGTACCTCGGTCACCGGGTAGGCGGGAGAACACTGAAGCCCGAGCCTGAGAAAGTGGAGGCCATCGCATCCTGGCCCACCCCCAGGACCAAGAAGCAGGTGATGTCCTTCTTAGGGACCGCCGGGTACTATAGGAGGTTTGTTCCACGCTATAGTAGCCTGGCAAAGCCCTTGACGGACCTCACCAAGAAGAAGCTGCCCTCTGCAGTCGATTGGACAATGGACTGCGAGACAGCCTTCCAGGCCCTAAAGGACGCCCTGTCCAGCCCGCCCGTGCTACAGGCAGCCGACTTCACGCGGCCGTTTGTAGTACAGACCGACGCCAGTGACTTCGGCCTCGGTGCGGTGCTCAGCCAGGTGGACTCTGCGAGCCAAGAGCACCCAGTCTTGTACCTGAGCAGGAAGCTGTTACCAAGGGAAGTGGCCTATTCCACGATGGAGAAGGAGTGCCTGGCCATAGTGTGGGCCCTGCAGCGTCTGCAACCCTATCTATACGGGCGCCACTTCATCGTGGAGACGGACCACAATCCCCTCAGCTGGTTGCACACCGTCTCTGGGACGAATGGGCGATTGTTGCGATGGAGCCTTGCGCTCCAGCAATACAACTTCACCATTCGCCACAAAAGGGGCCGTGACCACGGTAACGCAGACGGGCTGTCCCGACAAGGAGAGGTCGCGGACGGGCGCACGGGGGAACACCGGAGTGTGCTGCCCCCTAGCGCCCTCAAAAGGGGGGAGGTGTGAGGCAAATCCCGGGATATGAAGATGAATTATGACTTCCAGTCATAATCGCTCATCACTCCCTGGCAGTGCCCCCCCTCCCTTCTTGTTCTCAATGTCCAGCATCTGTGAAGGTGTTACACCTCCATGGCCATCTCCTGTGATATGGAGATGAGATGATGTGGGAACAATGGACACAGGATGACTCCCTGCCGTGACCCTGTGGTAGGAGCTGCTATCTCATTAGCAAGCTTGGAAGTATCCAGACAGAACGACTCCAGTAAAAAATGGTTCATATCTCGCAAGCCATATTTCCGATAAATATGGCAACCATAAAAATGGTGTCTCCGCATGCGGACGATGCTGGCACACCCTTTTTTATGGGAGCGGGAGCTTGGGAAATACCCCAGGCGTGATATCAGCCAATGTGGAACTAGTAGACAAGTCACGAGTCCTCTCATTCTGTAGCTAAATTCATAGCTGTCACAATGAGAGCGTTGGCGTCCGCCTACGACGCTCCCAGGCCAAGTTATGGCCATATTCCATGTTGTGGATTTTGTCCATAACTCCAGCCAGGGGTGGAGCAGTGCTCCCTCTGAGGTCACTAAGGTAGGAGGGGACCTGGATTTGCCCAGGTTGATAACCCTACTTCGGCCATTTTCCAGTGTTCTTTCGCTGGGGGTCACGTGTAGGAAACATCTGTGGGAGTTCCTGGAAACCTGGTCTACAGCGCCCCCCTGTGGCCAGACGCACAAGGTAACTGATTGAATTGCATACCTGTTTGTAAACCATGCTTTATCTGTAACTGTACTCTGACATATGTATATTCTGTAGATTCCCTATTGTATATATTGTAGTTCTAGTGTGCTTTAGGCTGATTAAATTATATAATTAATCTTGGGCTGTTCTGTTATCTCGATCTTGAATCCCACGTCTGTGTGTTCGGCTAATAGTTACCGTGAAGCGGTTGGTGGCAGCGAGTTGTGCCAAGGATTATTGTGGGGAGGCCAGTGAGATTCGGGGAGGTTTTATATATTCCGCCCGCGGAGGTCGGGGGAATATATACCCTACTCTCACCGGGGACCCTTCAATAATCGGCATAAGTAGTATAGCGGCCTCCTTGCTTATTGTCGGGCAATTCCATAATTGGCCTGACTATAAGAGGGGCGCTAGAGAGCGCGTCACGTGCTCTGTCTGTCGGTCGGGAGGTATAAAGGAGGGGTGACCCCCACTTGTTACCCCCCGATTGTGACGTACTGGTAGCCAGCGCGGGGGATTTCTGAGTGACCCCCCCGGTGGTTTGTGACACCTACTCCTCGATTTATATACGAATATAGATATATAAGCTAATATATTTGCATGCTGAGCCGATTTGGGGACTTTACTGGGAGGGGGTGTGGGATTGTTTTTCATACTTTTTTGTATCAGTATTCTATTTTCTGTACAAAAAAATACTATATAAAAAAAAAATTTGATTTAAAAAAAGAAAGGGTTGCAACTAGAACCATTGAAGTACATGCATGTCAGTGCTCTAAAAGATAACAAGCACAACAAGAGCATAAGACTGGCCAATCACAGCGCAGCTTTTTACCTATCCAGGCCAATAAAGGCGAATGCAAATGGGAAAGCCGTGTATGGCTCCTTACCATCTGGCCATAAAGCCACAATCATTGCTTTTAACTAGTTTTGTACCAGTCTGCAGAAACAAAATGCGTAAAATATAGGGGTCTGATCCCATATATATTTTGGGTTAATTTGTAGTGCTGTATGAAATTAGGGGCAACTGAAGTAGATGACACACGATAGCACTATACAAAGTGGAGCCTAAATAATCCATAATATATTTTTCTGCCACATTTTGCATGTGTTAATGTGATCTTTCCATTATGCGCCTCAAATAGTGAAATTGGTGGTAAAAATCTGCTTCAATTTTGCACAGTAAAAGAATAGTGGAAATATTGTAATTATTCATCGTACTGTAGTGGTGTGAACATGGCCTTAAACAGTCTGGACAAATAAACCTATTTAGTTCAATGTCACCTAAAGTCACTCCAAGCTGGCATCTTATGACAAAACTAAACCCAAAGATTTGGTTGAGGAAGGACCTGCCCTGTATTAGTGCATGACAAGTATTTTCTAACCTAGTGCAAAACAGAAGGTAACAAGCCGTGCTTTATGCCCATTTACAATGCATGAAACCTCTTATGACCACAAGAATTATGAATAGTAGTAGTAGTAGTAATAGTAGTAGTAGTAATAATAGTAGTAGTAGTAATACCTTTTTAATGTGGGCAACAACACGACCAAAACTGATCTTATTTACCATCTGGCGACGAATTCAGGAACAGTTCTAAGTATCCTTGTTCTAAAAGGGGGAAAAGGTTTATGGTGAATTTCAGCTGAATATGTACACATTAATCTGGATACTTCGTATAGCTGAAATAAACAGGATATCTTAAAATGGATTAATAGACATGAAAGAAAAAAAATGGAACTGGTTTAAATCAATCAAACGCAAAATACAACAGAAAGGCACATTTTGTCTGGAATCCCCTCTTTAATCACATTTTGCTTTTTCTAAAGCCAAGGATGATATTTATTGTATTAAATGAGGAGTTTCTCATTTTATATCCAATTTGTAGTATAACAAATAAGAAATACAATTATAATTTATAGCAATTGTGCTATATAGTTTGAGCCAGACGTCATAAATATATGGTTGAGGTGGTGTACCTGAAGCCTTCACAGTGGGTGTCAGGTGTACAATAAGTAAATCACAATCATTGGTTAAAAAAAATAAAATTCTGCCATGCAGAGTAAGAAAAGAAAAAAAAAAAACAAAAAAAAAAAAGATTTTGTAAATATGAACAAAAAATAAAATGAAAATAATAATACATAAAACAGCTATATAAATACCAGCTCATTGAATTTAATTAACATAGAACCTACAAAGAACTACAACACTTTTACATAGAAAATATCTTTATTAAGAGAATATGTATATAAAACAAGATAAAAATGCACAGCAATACAATGACATGAGGATAGGAGACAGCTTTTTCTCTGATTGAAATCACATGGTGGCCAGCAATAATAAATATATATTTCCTAGTCAGATGAAGTGTAAACAAAATCCCCTCTGAAAATTACTTTCAGGAATTTATTTCAAAAAATTCATCCGACTGAATAACATTGAATACTTTGGCCAAACATACAATAAAAAAGTCTCAAAAGCTGAACCCAAAGTCTGTACACCCTGTACAGCAAATGGATGGCAAGAAGAAATCAGGACAGTATGTCTATAGCAAGAGTGACAGATATGACACTGCACGGACTGTAGAAATGCATGAACATTTAGTAGTGTAATGGGGAATGTCAGGAGTCAATGCCATTTATAAATAGGTAATGCCATAACCAAATGAATGGAATATGGGGTAATAATAACAAGAAATGAGAGTCCTGACATGCCGCAACACACAAAATAGATAGATAGTCACATGCAGGTGTACAAAAACATCTAGAGTAATCACATACTGTATCTTACCATGGGACACCCTGACGCGTTTCGCCAATGCTTTATCCAAGGGCGCTCATGTCATTGTATTGCTGTGCATTTTTATCTTGTTTTATATACATATTCTCTTAGAAAATATTTTTATTATGTAAAAGTGTTGTAGTTCTTTGTAGGTTGTATGATTCACTGTGAACTACATAAGTGTGTGTGACCACATTGGCTCTTTTTTTGAGTAGTGATCAAATTCTTAGGTTTATTTAATTAACAGACTCTGATGAATTTGATTTTCCCACTCTCCCCCTAAAAAAAAAAAAAAATTTAAAAAATTGGTATTTCATCAAGGGGGGGGACAGCTCTAGGAGGCAGCAGTGGGGGGGCACAGACAGCAGTGGGGTGGGAGGGGCACAGACAGCAGTGCGGTGGGCACAGACAGCAGTGCGGTGGGCACAGACAGCAGTGGGAGGGGCACAGACAGCAGTGGGAGGGGCACAGACAGCAGTGGGAGGGGCACAGACAGCAGTGGGAGGGGCACAGACAGCAGTGGGAGGGTACACAGTACTGAGGGGTGGCACACAGCACTGGGGAGCACGGACAGCATAAGGGGGGTACGGACAGCACCGACCATGGCATGGACAGCACTGGTGGCAGCATGGACAGCATTAGTTGCTGCGGACAGCAGTGGGTGAGCATAGACATCACCCAGGGGGGTACAGACAGCACTGAGGGGCACAGACAGCAGTGGGAGGTTACACAGCACTGAGGGGGTACACACAACACTAGGGGGTACACACTGCACTAGGGGGTACACCCTGCACTGAGCAGCAATGGGTTGATACTCACACAGTAGTGGGGCGGGGGGTGTCACAAACACACACTGCACAGCACAGGACCAGGACGACAGTAAATCTGCTGCAGCTCTTCTGTGACTTTTTATCGCAGCACGATGCTTACCCCACCCCACCCACCAGAGCACACTAGCACAGGCTGGGGGGTTAAGCCTAAAATGTATGGGCTACAGTCAGGTACTGGAAGGAGCCTGTACATTCTAGCGTTTAGTAGCGAGTCGGTTTAGAATGTACGGGCTGAAGTCAGGATCTGGATGGAGCTCGTACATTCTAGCATCAACCCACAGGGCATCACGCAGTGTGATTTAAAGGGCCGGCAGCCGGAAAAAGCGCTGCTGCCACCAGAACACTGCTGTCCCCGGAAATGTGCCCAGGGGCCGCATAAAAAGTCGTCACAGGCCGTATATGGTCTGCGGGACGGAGGTTCCCCACCCGTGGTTTAGATGTAGGTAACTCACATTCTGGTCCCTCTCTTCTCCGAGTTCGCAACCCCCCCTCCACAAGCTTTCACACCCTCACAGAAATATCAAACACCTTGGTCTACACTCACTTTCTCAGTCCCTTCTCCCTCTTGCAGACATTGCTTCTTTACATGATGCAGATGCTGCTGCCATTTTATACAACACCACCATCTCTGCAGCTCTCGAATCAGCTGCCCCCCCCCTCACACACACAAAAACCCGCACAATCAACAGGCAACCCTGGCACACGAGCAAGACTAAAGAATTGAGACGGGCTTCCAGAATCGCTGAGCGCAGATGGAAGAGGTCTCACTTGCACTTTGTCCCATACAAACAGGCCCTCACCACTTTCAAGTCCACACTCACTGCTGCAAAACAAACCTACTTCTCATCTCTCATATCCTCTCTAACAACCCCAAACAGCTGTTCAACACTTTTAACTCTCTCCTCCGTCCCCCAGCACCACCTCCCTCTCATCTTAGCTGAAGACTTTGCCTCTTTCTTCAAGCAGAAGATCCACAATCACCACAGCCCCTCCTCACAACTACTCAGCCTTCTTCCTCCAAATCCAGCTTCTCCACCATAACAGAATATCATCTTTAAACTCTAGTCTCAAGATCACATCTCACAACCTGCCTGCTTGATCCACTCCCATCCCACCTCATCCCCAATCTCAGCACAGTCTTCATCCCATCCGTTTTCTTCCTTCTACACAGTCTTCATCCCAGCCCTAACCCATCTCTTCAACCTATTACTAACAACTGGTGTATTCCCATCATGCTTTAAACATGCCTCCATTACACCCATCCTCAAAAAGCCCTCCCTTGACCCATCCTCTGTGTCAAACTATCGCCCCATATCACTTCTCCCCTACGCCTCAGAACTACTGGAACAGCATGTCCATCTTGAACTGTCTTCATACCTCTCTTTCTGCTCCCTCTTTGACTGTCTACAATCTGGCTTCCGACCCCATCACTCCACTGAAACTGCCCTAACTAAAGTCACTAATGACCTACTAACCGCCAAAGCCAAGCAACACTACTCAGTCCTCCTCCTCCTGGACCTGTCCTCTGCCTTTGACACAGTAGACCACTCCCTTCTACTACAAATTCTCTCATCTCTGGGCATCACAGACTTGGCCCTCTCCTGGATCTCCTCATACGTAACCGACCGAACTTTCAGCGTCTCCCACTCTCGCACCACTTCCTCACCCCCCCCTATCTGTCGGGGTTCCCCAAGGTTCAGTTCTAGGACCCCTGCTGTTCTGAATCTACACATTCGGCCTGGGACGGATCATAGAGTCCCACGGCTTTCAGTATCACCTCTACGCTGACGATACGCAGATCTACCTCTCTGGACCGGACATCACCTCCTTACTAACCAGAATCCCACAATGTCTGTCTGCTATATCATCCTTTTTCTCTGCTCTATTCCTAAAACTGAACATGGACAAAACAGAATTCATTATCTTTCCTCCTTCTCACTCAACCACCCCACCTGACCTATCCATCAACGTCAATGGCTGCTCACTTTCCCCAGGGCCACGTGCTCGCTGCCTGGGAGTAACTCTAGACTCTGCTCTCTCTTTCAAGCCACACATCCAAGCCCTCTCCACCTCCAACTCCGAAACATTTCCCGGATCCGTACATTCCTTTCCCAAGAAGCTGCAAAAACCCTAGTGCATGCCCTTATTATCTCTGGCCTGGAGTATTGCAACCTCCTGCTTTGTGGCCTCCCTTCTAACAGTCTCGCACCCCTACAATCTATTCTGAACTATGCTGCCCGACTGATCCACCTGTTCCCCCGCTACTCCCCGACCTCTCCTCTCTGCCAATCCCTTCACTGGCTTCCCATTGCCCAAAGACTCCAGTTCAAAAATATATGACCTACAACGCCATCCAAAACCTATCTCCTCCCTACATCTGTGACCTAGACTCCCGGTACTTACCTCCACGTAACCTTCGATCCACGCAAGATCTACTTCTCTACTCCCCTCTCATCTCCTCTTCCCACCATCGCATCCAAGATTTCTCGCGTGCCTCCCCCATATTCTGGAATGCTCTGCCACAACACATCAGACTCTCACCTACCTTGACAAGCTTCAAAAGGAACCTGAAGACCCACCTCTTCCGACAAGACTACAACCTGCCGTAAGCCTCAGTCTGGTACAGCACCGCACAACCAGCTCTACCCTCACCTATTGTATCCTCACCCATCCCTCGTAGACAGTGAGCCCTCACGGGCAGGGACCTCTGTCCTCCAGTACCTGTCTGTGCCTTGTATTGTTTATGATTATTGTACCTGTCCCTATTTGTATATCCCTTTCACATGTAAAGCGCCATGGAATAAATGGCGCTATAATAATTATTATTAATAATAATTATAATAACTGTGTCCCAAGACATTAATGGGAGCTATAAGTTCAGCATAGGTCAGCCATGCTCAGTTTTCATAGTGGGACATCCCGAGACCGATACCTGGACGCAGTTATTCTCATCTAAGCCATAAACATTGGAGATGGAAATAACTCTTTAAGGGGTTAAAAGCAACCATTTTTGTTTTGCACATTTTCTTTAATTGTATCAGTGCTTTTTAAGTTGTGCTTATAATAGGAAAAGTAGGCAATCACTAATGTCATGTGAATGATAGCAAACTTACGAATGTGGCATCTGTTCTTAGCCATGGCAGCTACGGCATCCTCATGGGTCAGAAATCTTACTACTGCTTCCCCAGAGGTTCCTCCTGCATCAGCGCTGTATTCAATATTTATCTTCAGTGGCATCACAGGGTGGAAAAACTGTTGGGAAAAAAATAAAAAGCTTTTGCGAAATGTGGATTTAATGTTTCTTTTCTTCCAAACTACTTTAAAGGGAACCAATCATCAGGATTTTCGTGTATAAGCTGCAGCCAGTGCAGTACTGGCACTATCATGCACAGTGTGTACATACCATCAGGGGGCAGCTCGGGTGTTTAGTCAGTGAAATACAACTTTATAAAGTTTGAAATTTCGTGCACTTTTTGATTGACGTGTGCACCTCTGCAGATAATGTCCGGGCGGGTTATGCAGGAGTTCCCCGCCCCCCCACCAGCCTGTTCCTCCCTCTCTCCTGATGTCCGGGCGGGTTATGCACGTGTTCCCCGCCGCCCCGCGCTGCCTGTTCCTCCCTCCCTCTGGCTGTATGTAAATATCTAATCTTCAGAAACATAGCGCCGGAGTGGGCCTCTGCGCATAGCGCTTATCTCCAGCGCCATGTTTCTGAAGCCCCCGCATTACACAACTTGGTGTCTGAGAGGGCGGCGCCACAGCGATGTCACACCGGCTGGTGTGTTGGCCCGGTGTCCTGGGGCGGCACGATACAAAAGCAGCAGGTAATCGCGTCCTCCGATCAGCTGTTCTGCAGTCCTGTTGTGATCGCGCTCGCTCCTGCGGTCACAACGGGATCTGAAGGAGCGAGGGCGCATGCGCCGCCCTCTAACACCAAGCTGTGTGATGCGGGCTTCAGAAACATGGCGCCGGAGATAAGCGCTATGCGCAGAGGCCCACTCCGGCGCCATGTTTCTGAAGATTAGATATTTACATACAGCCAGAGGGAGGGAGGGAGGAACAGGCGGCGCGGGGGGCGGGGAACTCCTGCATAACCCGCCCGGACATCAGGGGAGAGGGAGGAACAGGCTGGTGGGGGCGCGGGGAACTCCTGCATAACCCGCCCGGACATTAACAGAGGTGCACACGTCAATCAAAAAGTGCACGAAATTTCAAACTTTATAAAGTTGTATTTCACTGCCTAAACACCCGAGCTGCCCCCTGATGGTATGTACACACTGTGCATGATAGTGCCAGTACTGCACTGGCTGCACCTTATACACGAAAATCCTGATGATTGGTTCCCTTTAATATTTGAGACCCTAACAGTAACATTATCTTATAAAGACTTTCATTGCTTATTAGTAACTCACATTTGCAATATCTTGGCCAGAAGCGTGGAATGGGAGTCCTCGAATGTGGATATCATGGACTGGTGATACAGCTGTGAATTCACTGGTATCCCCCGCCTTCCCGGACAGGTCCTTCCCATAATCTGTGGGAGGAAAGTAGCAAATCAGTAACATATTTATTGCTTAACTAAATATTCTATGTGACCAGAGTGGATTCTCAGCACTAGCCATTTTTTGCTATTGAATCAGAGCAGTATAATGTACTGGCAGGGAACCGAAATCGAGCGGTGTGACTTATTAGGCTGTGTGCTGTGGTTTCAATACAATCAGCGTTGAATCAACAGGAGATTATCACAGCTAGTCTAGATCTCCTGTGCAGGCCAGTCAAGCTAGTCTGCGTAACCTCTCCCCCACCACTGATTGGCAGCTCGCTGGCAATGTACAGTGTACACAAGAAGCTGCCCATCAGGGGTGTGGGCAGGGTTATACACAGCTCAGCATTCTAACCACACTACCTCTACAACAGAGAAAACAAGGATTCTAATCAAAACTGCCGCAAGCAGTCCAGTAACTGACACATGCCTGGAATCAGGCTCTCTGACCCTACATAATGCTGATCTCAGATTACATAGCAAAAACCTGCTGACAGATTCCCTTTAAAAATGACCCATCACCAGGTCAAAAATGACCAATGTATGATGCTATTTTATTTACCCTCTCTCCCCCACCAGTATGATTTATTTTTTTTTATCTGATATATGGTTCCAAAGATTTGGGTATTTTTATTCAGTGCTACTTTTTATGGTCATTACAAATGGAGTGGTTTTTACAGGACTCAGAGTGTCTTTAGGCTGCTCTATATTATACAGGAATGCCTCCTTTATAATGAACCCCCCACAAAAAAGCATATTAGAGGCACTAAATAAAATGGCCTAAAGCTCTCGAACAGGCCTGCACAACATATGGCCCACAGGTCACATTCAGCCGGCCAAAGGATGCTGTGCGGCCTGTGGAGAACCGGAAGGCTCTGGTTCTCATCTTCCTATATTTAGTTATATTCGCATCTTTCAGACGTGAATACAGTTGAATACTTGAACGATGGGTCTAGGGCAGAGGAGCGTTAGTCATCCCCTGCCCAGGAATACAGCAATGTGAGGAGATCATCATGCTGTGACCTCATTCTGTTATGGACAAGATTATGAACTATTAGGAGTATATAAGAGTTATATGAAGATATCCAAAAACCAGGATTTAGGATGGTGTTTGAACTGTGTACCACACCTACAGTATATCTGCATTCAGAAGACTCATCAGTGTGGACTCTCATGTGACAAGTGAATCATGCTGACATAGCTTAATATAAATGAGGAAATGCATTGTACATTACAGTATATTGTATATCACAGAATAAGCTCTATGATAGTTTACCCAATAGGAGATGTGCTACGTATTCTTGGCTCCTAGCCAACTAGTTCCTTTTAAATGTTTGTCCACTTCCGTATTAAACCAGTCATATTTTCTATATAGATCCGTGTCATTTCTCTGGCCTGTATGGAAGAATAGTATGCATGCTGCTATCAAATGACTCATGATTTGGATGCAGACAGGGTTAAGGTAGATGCACAATTAGATTGCATCACTGTAAATGTATGGCCTGCCTTAACAATTCCATTGCTGCTTTCCCTATGCCGCGCAGTAGAGGCGGCAAGGATGCAGCCGCAAATAGTAACTGCTCCAGGAGGAGCCGAAGATTATATATACTGTTATAGGACACCTTATGGGGCATGGGGGTGGGGAGGCGGGGCGGGGGGTAACAGTATGTGGAGGGGCAATATGGGAAATATTTTGGAGAGGTGCAGGCTGTGCAGTAAGATTATGAAGCAATGCAAGGTGGGTGAACATTACAGAACGGTGCAGGGTGTGCGGAAACATTATGGGCTAGTGCACGGTGTGCGGGAACATTATGGAGCGGTACAGGGTGTGGGGGAACATTATGGAGCGGTACAGGGTGTGGGGGAACATTATGGACTAGTGCAGGGTGTAAGGGAACATTATGGAGCGGTGCAGGGTGTGGGGGAACATTATGGACTAGTGCAGGGTGTAAGGGAACTTTATGGAGCGGTGCAAAGTGTGGGGGAACATTATGGAGCAGGGCAGGGTGTGGGGGAACATTATGGAGCAGGGCAGGGTGTGGGGGAACATTATGGAGCAATGCAGGGTGTGGGGGAACATTATGGAGCAATGCAGGGTGTGGGGGAACATTATGGAGCAGTGCAGGGTGTGGGGGAACATTATGGAGCAATGCAGGGTGTGGGGGAACATTATGGAGCAGTGTAGGGTGTGGGTGAACATTATGGAGCGGTGCAGGGTGTGGGGGAACATTATGGAGCAGTGCAGGGTGTGGGGGAACATTATGGAGCAGTGCAGGGTGTGGGGGAACATTATGGAGCAGTGCAGGGTGTGGGTGAACATTATGGAGCAATGCAGGGTGTGGGGGAACATTATGGAGCAGTGCAGGGTGTGGGTGAACATTATGGAGCGGTGCAGGGTGTGGGGGAACATTATGGAGCAATGCAGTGTGTGGGGGAACATTATTGACCAGTCCAGGATGTGCGGGAACATTATGGACCGGTGCAGAGTGTGCGGAAACATTATGGGCTAGTGCACGGTGTGCGGGAACATTATGGAGCGGTACAGGGTGTAAGGGAACATTATGGACCGGTGCAGGGTGTGGGGGAACATTATGGAGCGGTGCAGGGTGTGGGGGGAACATTATGGACTAGTGCAGGGTGTGCGGGAACATTATGGAGCGGTACAGGGTGTGGGGGAACATTATGGAGCAGTGCAGGGTGTGGGGGGAACATTATGGAGCAGTGCAGGGTGTGGGGGAACATTATGGAGCAGTGCAGGGTGTGGGGGAACATTATAGAGCAGTGCAGGGTGTGGGGGAACATTATGGAGCGGTGCAGGGTGTGGGGGAACATTATGGAGCGGTGCAGGGTGTGGGGGAACATTATGGAGCTGTGCAGGGTGTGGGGGAACATTATGGAGCGGTGCAGAGTGTGCGGAAACATTATGGGCTAGTGCACGGTGTGCGGGAACATTATGGAGCGGTACAGGGTGTAAGGGAACATTATGGACCGGTGCAGGGTGTGGGGGAACATTATGGAGCGGTGCAGGGTGTGGGGGGAACATTATGGACTAGTGCAGGGTGTGCGGGAACATTATGGAGCGGTACAGGGTGTGGGGGAACATTATGGAGCAGTGCAGGGTGTGGGGGGAACATTATGGAGCAGTGCAGGGTGTGGGGGAACATTATGGAGCAGTGCAGGGTGTGGGGGAACATTATGGAGCAGTGCAGGGTGTGGGGGAACATTATAGAGCAGTGCAGGGTGTGGGGGAACATTATGGAGCGGTGCAGGGTGTGGGGGAACATTATGGAGCGGTGCAGGGTGTGGGGGAACATTATGGAGCTGTGCAGGGTGTGGGGGAACATTATGGAGCTGTGCAGGGTGTGGGGGAACATTATGGAGCGGTGCAGGGTGTGGGGGAACATTATGGAGCAGTGCAGGGTGTGGGGGAACATTATGGAGCAGTGCAGGGTGTGGGTGAACATTATGGAGCGGTGCAGGGTGTGGGGGAACATTATGGAGCAATGCAGTGTGTGGGGGAACATTATTGACCAGTCCAGGATGTGCGGGAACATTATGGACCGGTGCAGAGTGTGCGGAAACATTATGGGCTAGTGCACGGTGTGCGGGAACATTATGGAGCGGTACAGGGTGTAAGGGAACATTATGGACCGGTGCAGGGTGTGGGGGAACATTATGGAGCGGTGCAGGGTGTGGGGGGAACATTATGGACTAGTGCAGGGTGTGCGGGAACATTATGGAGCGGTACAGGGTGTGGGGGAACATTATGGAGCAGTGCAGGGTGTGGGGGGAACATTATGGAGCAGTGCAGGGTGTGGGGGAACATTATGGAGCAGTGCAGGGTGTGGGGGAACATTATGGAGCAGTGCAGGGTGTGGGGGAACATTATAGAGCAGTGCAGGGTGTGGGGGAACATTATGGAGCGGTGCAGGGTGTGGGGGAACATTATGGAGCGGTGCAGGGTGTGGGGGAACATTATGGAGCTGTGCAGGATGTGGGGGAACATTATGGAGCGGTGCAGGGTGTGGGGGAACATTATGGAGCAGTGCAGGGTGTGGGGGAACATTATGGAGCGGTGCAGGGTGTGGGGGAACATTATGGAGCAGTGCAGGGTGTGGGGGAACATTATGGAGCAGTGCAGGGTGTGGGGGAACATTATGGAGCAGTGCAGGGTGTGGGGGAACATTATGGAGCAGTGCAGGGTGTGGGGGAACATTATGGAGCAGTGCAGGGTGTGGGGGAACATTATGGAGCAGTGCAGGGTGTGGGGGAACATTATGGAGCAGTGCAGGGTGTGGGGGAACATTATGGAGCAGTGCAGGGTGTGGGGGAACATTATGGAGCAGTGCAGGGTGTGGGGGAACATTATGGAGCAGTGCAGGGTGTGGGGGAACATTATGGAGCAGTGCAGGGTGTGGGGGAACATTATGGAGCAGTGCAGGGTGTGGGTGAACATTATGGAGCAGTGCAGGGTGTGGGGGAACATTATGGAGCAGTGCAGGGTGTGGTGAACATTATGGAGCAGTGCAGGGTGTGGGTGAACATTATGGAGCAGTGCAGGGTTTGGGGGAGCATTATAGAGCGGTGCAGGGTGTGGGGGAACATTATAGAGCAGTGCAGGGTGTGGGAGAACATTATAGAGCAGTGCAGGGTGTGGGGGAACATTTTAGAGCGGTGCAGGGTGTGGGGGAACATTATGGAGCGGTGCAGGGTGTGGGGGAACATTATGGAGCGGTGCAGGGTGTGGGGGAACATTATGGAGTGGTGTAGGGTGTGGGGGAACATTATGGAGCAGTGCTGGATGTGGGGGAACATTATAGAGTGGTGCAGGGTTTGGAGGAGTATTAATAAAGAAATGCAGAATGTGGGGGAACATCATGGAGAGTTTCAGTTTGGCTGAACATTATGGAGTGTTTAGAGTGGGTGATATTATAGAGGTTCAATGTGGAGGGCTAATATGGAGAGGGGCAGTGTGGAGGGGGATGTTTAGAGCAGGAAGCACAGCAAGAGTCAATTTATTTAGGGGCGCAGTATGGCATATACTTTTCATTATTGGGCAGTATAATCATTCTTTTATTTGTAAGGCCTTCATGTCAGGATGTGCTGAAGAAGACCGCAGAAGTGAGAAGACTGCAGAGAGGAGCTGTGGATGTGAAAAGTCATCATGGGGTCAGTACCATGATAAAAAGTTGGAGACAAAAGAGATGGGAATGACTCCAATCAGAGAAGAAGATGTCACCTATAAAAGGTACCAGGATGTAAATGAATATTTGTGATACTGACTGTCTCATCAGTATTGTGGCTCCTGTACGGTCGGCAATGTGAAGACTGATGAGGACAATTCGGGAGTTGCAGGTTCATGTGATACAAGTGAATCATGGGGCTGATCTGAAGCTGATGTTGATCCCTGTACTAAGCTCGGCGTTGTATTCCTATACTGACCGTGGTTCTGGTCAGGTAGCAATCCATAACGTGCTTCATGTTAAAACTGAAAAATACTCAAACTTAGTTTTGAGATTATGAGGAGGATTTAGTTGAGTTTCTGCTCCAAAAACTCCATGTAGGTTGGTTGTGCTCACGCAGTTTTCTTTTCTAGCAGAAACTCTCCAAATCCTTCACAAATACTCAAAACGTGGTTCTGCTGATAAGTACCCCTATCAATTTTTATTGAAGACCTTCGGATTGGTTCAATGTGGCTCTTGTACCAAAAAAAACAAAAAAAAAATGTTGTGCGCCCCTGCTCTAGAACCATAATGTGGATTAAAAAACAAAAAAAAAAATAAAATAATCAGGAAAGGAGAGACTAAAAGAAAAGTAAAAACTGCCCACTTAACCTGGTGACCGGTCCTCTCACTAGATCGGGAAAAATGTATGAATATCTAGACAGACAGTGGTATAACAAACCACAATAGATAAAAAAGAATAACTCATCTATGATGATTGCTGCATGCACTCGTAAGAACCATTATTACAAATACGTGATATCCTTGTAATGCTGATATCGAAATTTCTAGGTAAACGAGAAGATCACATTCTTTTACATTAATTCCCTAGAATTCAGGCTTATAAATAATAAAAAATAACCATGTATGGCATAGACCCATCCTCATATAAATGTAGGTATGCACAAGTTTATAGAGGATCTGTCGACAAGGCTGTAATATCTGCTCTCCTTTTAGACAAAACAGCACAAAGAAATAATAAAAAAAAAATTCTACATTAATAATAATATGCCCCTTGGCTAATAGCCAGTACAGTGACTGGAGTGCTCTCCAACGTCTAAGGCAGCGACTGACGGCTGGCTCTTCAGTATCTGTGTATACACAATAGCACTTCAATCACTGGGCAGACACCGTAATTTGGTGCAAACATCACTGATTCCGCAGACCACTCAACCTTAATGAGCTGAGGCAGCTAAAGCTATGGGGCCAATTCATTAAGACTGACATCCCACCCGCCAGTATTAACAAAGGGCCAAAGTGGAGTAAGATACGCCCATGTCAATAAAGGCATTCTGCCACCAAGTTTTTGCTAGGTAATCTGAGAGCAACATGATATATTGGCAGACAGCCAGATTCCACCAATTTGTCACTTACTAAGCTGCAGGTTGTTATTTTGATACAATAAACGGTTTTCTATGGTGCAGCTCTTTCTGTGCACAAAATGCTGAGCTCTGTATAACCTTACAAACACCACTGATTTGCAGCTGTGTACCCTGTGCATAGGCAGAAAGCTGCTAATCAATGGTGGGGATGTAACCACACAGCAGTTAACCAAGAGCCACAAGGCAACTAGTCCTGATTTTATTGAAATAGCAACTCTTGGCCTACTACATGAATAATCATCGGAATCAGGCTCTCAGCCCATACATCGAGTTGATTGCAGCAAAAACCTGCTGACAGATTCCCTTTACAAGGCACACGTGTATGTGTGTGTGTACATGTGTGTACTATATGAACATCATACTGTGGGGAAAAGAATTAAAAGGGTTTTCCCACGAACAAAGTATATGTTAATCAATAATCTTGACACATTAATAAGTTCCCAAATGGAATGTGTTGGAAAAAAAAAATTGATGTGCAGACATAATCTTATAAATGTGCCCCTGCCATGTGCTATGTAATGTCAGTGTCTGATTATACCACATCTCCTGGAGGCAAAAAAGAATACATAGACAGGACAGCATGGGATCACAGCTACTGATTACTGTGAGGTAAAACAGGTTTAAAAACCGGCAGGGAAATGTTTCACCTCATAGAAAGAATCAGCTGTGATACTATGTTGTGCCACTGCTATGTATACCCCTTAACATACCGTATTTTTCGCTTTATAAGACGCACTTTTCCTCCCAAAAATATGGGAGGAAAATGGGGGGTGCGTCTTAAAAACCGAATATAGCGGTACCTGGGGGTCCTGTCTGTGCGGCGATCGGGTGCCTGTGGCTGCATGCAAGCGGCCAGGTACTTCTGCTTGCATGCGGGCGGCAGCCGGGTACCTGTGGCTGCGTGCGGGCGGCAGCCAAGTGCTGCGTGCGGGCGGCAGCCAAGTGCTGCGTGCGGGCGGCAGCCGCCCGCACGCAAGCACAGGTACCTGGCTGCTTGCACGCAGGGTGGGTGGGCAGCCCGCTGGCTGCCACTCTGTGCGTGCAGGGCGGGTGGCTGTGCAGCAAGTTACCCAGTTTGTCCGCGGTCCCAGTTTCAAATGATGGAGCCGGGAGCGGGCGCAGATGGAGCTCTTGGATGAGAGCTCCATCTGCGCATGCGCCTCTCCAGGCGCCATCATTTGAATTGGGACTGAGGACACTGGGACACTCACTGCACCAGCCTGCTGCACGACTCGCCGCCGCCACCACGGACCCCGTGGCTCCTGCCATCCCAGACACCACTGCGTCTGCCTCCACGGACGCCACCGCACCTGCCACCACGGACCCCGCTGCCACTGACCCGCCGCACCTGCCAGCACAACCTCTGCCTCCTGTGACCCCGCTTCACAACCACTGCTTCCCCCCCTCCAGTAAGAGAACACCGGAGTATAAGATGGACCCCATTTTTCTTTTTTTTACCTTTTTTTTGTCTAATTTTGGGGTGCGTCTTATAATCCGGTGCGTTTAATAAAGCGACAAATACGGTACAAACACTAAAGGACTGAATACATTTTACTTTATAAATGTATGAAATATGGAGTAAGAGAAGAGGATCTCACCGTTCATGTGATTGTTCTCACTGACCATGTCACACTGTCTGTCTTTACTTTCATTATTAATTGTCATATCTGGGTCATAAAGTTCTTTCATGGTTGGAGCAAAAGTGACGCCTTTCCTCCTCCTAACCAGGAATCGAGCATTCTGAATTTCATTTTTTCTGCTTGGAAATATTTCAATGTACCTAAAAATAAAAAAAAGGCAGAACAATAAATAATTTAGAAAGAAATCACAAAGTGAATTTCAGTCGTCTTTATTTTATATTCGGACTTTGTTAATTGAGCGATCCGGCCTGTTTTACAGATCTAGGTGCACCAATAACGATCTGACCTATGAAATGATCACTAACAAAAAGGAAAAATGTGGGGATTGCTGTTTTTTTTTGTTTTTTTTTATCCCACCTCACAAAGGACATAAGTTTACAAATGTCCAAAAATGGTCTCAGGAAAATTCCCATAGAAGTGAACTGCCTCGGCGGTCACGCATGTGCACTGCCCCTCTATTCACAAGGCATCCGCGTAGATTATTAGGGTCTTATAGGATGCATATCATACAATTCTCTCCTAGAAATACATAGTTGTGAATGAAGGGAATTTTGTTACTTACCGTAAATTCCTTTTCTTCTAGCTCTTATTGGGAGACCCAGACGATTGGGTGTATAGCTACTGCCTCCGGAGGCCACACAAAGCATTACACTAAAAAGTGTAAGGCCCCTCCCCTTCTGGCTATACACCCCCAGTGGGATCACTGGCTCACCAGTTTTAGTGCAAAAGCAAGAAGGAGGAAAGCCAATAACTGGTTTAAACAAATTCACTCCGAGTAGAATCGGAGAACTGCAAACCGTTCAACATGAACCAACATGTGTACCCGCAAACAAACCAAAAATCCCGAAGGACAACAGGGCGGGTGCTGGGTCTTCCAATAAGAGCTAGAAGAAAAGGAATTTACGGTAAGTAACAAAATTCCCTTCTTCTTCGGCGCTCTATTGGGAGACCCAGACGATTGGGACGTCCAAAAGCTGTCCCTGGGTGGGTAAAGAAATACCTTTTATTAGAGCTGCAAGACAGCCCTCCCCTACGGGGAGGCCACCGCCGCTTGCAGGACTCTTCTACCTAAGCTGGCGTCAGCCGAAGCATAGGTATGCACCTGATAGTGCTTGGTGAAAGTGTGCAGACTCGACCAGGTAGCTGCCTGGCACACCTGTTGAGCCGTAGCCTGGTGTCGTAATGCCCAGGACGCACCCACGGCTCTGGTAGAATGGGCCTTCAGCCCTGAAGGAACCGGAAGCCCTGCAGAACGGTAGGCTTCAAGAATTGGTTCTTTGATCCATCGAGCCAAGGTGGCTTTAGAAGCCTGCAACTCCTTGCGCGGGCCAGCGACAAGGACAAAGAGTGCATCAGAGCGGCGCATGGGCGCCGTGCGGGAAATGTAGAATCTGAGTGCTCTCACCAGATCTAACAAATGTAAACCCTTTTCATACCGGTGAACCGGATGAGGGCAAAAGGAAGGTAAGGAGATATCCTGTTTAAGATGAAACGAGGATACTACCTTAGGGAGAAACTCTTGAATGGGGCGCAGCACTACCTCGTCCTGGTGGAACACCAGGAAGGGAGCCTTGGATGACAGAGCTGCCAGCTCAGACACTCGCCGAAGAGACGTGACGCAACAAGAAAAGCCACTTTCTGTGACAGGCGAGAAAAGGAAACGTCCTTCAGAGGCTCGAAAGGCGGCTTCTGGAGAGCAACTAGTACCCTGTTAAGATCCCATGGATCTAACGGCCGCTTGTACGGGGGCACGATATGACAAAACGCCCTGTAGGAACGTGCGCACCTTAGGAAGTCGTGCCAGACGCTTCTGAAAAAACACGGATAGTGCTGAGACTTGCCCTTTGAGGGAGCTGAGCGACAAGCCCTTTTCTAACCCCGATTGTAGGAAGGAAGAAAAGTAGGCAATGCAAATGGCCAGGGAGACACTCCCTGAGTAGAGCACCAGATTAAGAAAATCTTCCACGTTCTGTGGTAGATCTTAGCAGACGTGGGCTTCCTAGCCTGTCTCATGGTGGCAACGACTCCTTGGGATAATCCTGAAGACGCTAGGATCCAGGACTCAATGGCGACACAGACAGGTTCAGGGCCGCAGAATTCCAATGGAAACAAGGCCCTTGGGACAGTAAGTCTGGCCGGTCTAGAAGTGACCACGGTCGGCCGACCGTGAGATGCCACAGATCCAGGTACCACGATCTCGTCGGCCAATCTGGGGCGACGAGTATGGCGTGGCTGCAATCGGATCTGATCCAGCGTAACACTCTGGGCAAGAGTGCCAGAGGCGGGAACACATATGGGAGCCGGAACTGCGACCAATCTTGCACTAAGGCGTCTGCCGCCAGAGCTCTGTGATCGCGAGACCGTGCCATGAAGGTTGGGACCTTGTTGTTGTGCCGGGTCGACGTCCGGCCTTCCCCAGCGGCGACAGATTTCCTGAAACACGTCCGGGTGAAGGGACCATTCCCCTGCGTCCATGCCCTGGCGACTGAGGAAGTCTGCTTCCCAGTTTTCTACGCCGGGGATGTGAACTGCGGATATGGTGGAGGCCGTGGCTTCCACCCACATCAGAATTCGCCGGACTTCCTGGAAGGCTTGCCGACTGCGTGTCCCCCCTTGGTGGTTGATGTATGCCACCGCTGTGGAGTTGTCCGACTGAATTCGGATCTGCCTTCCTTCCAGCCACTGCTGGAAGGCAAGTAGGGCAAGATACACTGCTCTGATTTCCAGAACATTGATCTGAAGGGTGGACTCCTGCTGAGTCCACGTACCCTGAGCCCTGTGGTGGAGAAAAACTGCTCCCCACCCTGACAGACTCGCGTCTGTCGTGACCACCGCCCAGGACGGCGGTAGGAAGGATCTTCCCTGTGATAATGAGGTGGGAAGAAGCCACCACTGCAGAGAGTCTTTGGCCGTCTGGGAAAGGGAGACTTTCCTGTCCAGGGACGTTGACTTCCCGTCCCATTGGCGGAGAATGTCCCACTGAAGTGGGCGCAGATGAAACTGCGCCAAGGGAACTGCCTCCATGGCTGCCACCATCTTCCCTAGGAAGTGCATGAGGCGCCTTAAGGGGTGCGACTGGCCTTGAAGGAGAGACTGCACCCCTGTCTGTAGTGAACGCTGCTTGTACAGCGGAAGCTTCACTATCGCTGATAGAGTATGAAACTCCATGCCAAATACGTTAGTGATTGAGTCGGTGACAGATTTGACTTTGCAAAATTGATGATCCACCCGAAAGTCTGGAGAGTCTCCAGCGTAACATTCAGGCTGAGTTGGCATGCCTCGAGAGAGGGTGCCTTGACAAGTAGATCGTCCAAATAAGGGATCACCGAGTGTCCCTGAGAGTGCAAGACTGCTACCACTGCCGCCATGACCTTGGTGAAAACCCGTGGGGCTGTCGCCAGACCGAAGGGCAGGGCTACGGACTGAAGAAACTCGTCTTCAATAACGAAACGTAGCTAACGCTGGTGCTCTGGAGCAATCGGCACGTGGAGATACGTATCCTGATGTCTATTGATTCTAGGAAATTTCCTTGAGACATTGAGGCAATGACGGAGCGGAGGGTTTCATCCGGAACCGCCTGGCCTCCACGCGCTTGTTGAGCAGTTTTAGGTCCAGAACGGAAAGGAAAGAGCCATCCTTTTTTGGCACCACAACTAGATTGGAGGAAAACCGTGTCTTGTTCCTGAAGAGGAACAGGGATTACCACTCCTCCTGCCTGCAGAAGAGCATCGGCTCGGTGGGGAGGTGGGGACGTTCTGAAGAATCGAGTCGGAGGACGAGAACAGAACTCCGTCCTGTGCACGTGAGCACAATGTCCCTCACCCGCCGGTCTGTGACCTGTGGCAGCTAAATGTCGCCAAAGGCGGGAGAGTCTGCCATCAACCGCGGATGCGGAGAGAAAGAGAGCTGAGAGTCATGAGGAGACCGCCTTGGTAGCGGTTCCTCCAGTTGCCTTCCTTGGGCGTGGTTGAGCCCGGCCGGAATCTGAGCCCCTCTGAGGCTTTGTTGCCCTTTTGGACGAGGACAATTGGGACCTGCCCAAGCTTGGGAAGGACCGAAACCTCGACTATCCTTCCAGGACCGCATTAATAGGGTAAGTCGCAATGCAGACATTGCGAGGTTACGGACGCCCCTGCGACACAGATGTACATGTGCTCAAGACCAGCTGCGCAAGAACAGCTGAAAAGCTTAGGGTACCCATACGGCTGTGAATGCCGGAGCAACCGACACGCCGATAGCCTCATAGACAGAATTCAACCAGAGTCCATCTGTCTGTCAATGGCATCTTTAAGTGAAGTCCCATTTCCAGTGCAACTATGGCTCTAGCCGGAAGCCTGGAGATTGGAGAACCCACCTTTGGACCCTGGGTCCAGCGCTTGACCACGTCAGGGGGAAAGGGATAACGTGTATCCTTAATACGTTTGGAGAAAACGCTTATCTGGGAAGCGTGGTGTTCCTGGACTGCTTCTCTGAAGTCAGCGTGGCCAGAAAAATACTCAATATACGTTTGAGCTACTGAAATGGGACTTCTCCTGCTGTGAAGCTGACTCCTCGCTGGGGGAGCTGAGGGAGAAAGATCCAACATTCCATTGATGGACGCTATAGGATCATTCCCTATGGCGTCACCATCCGGTGTATCCGGATTGAGAGCGGTGTCAGGATCAAAGTCCTGATGAGCTACGTCTGCCTCATCATACAGAGAGTCCTCCTGGGACCCCCCCGGAGCACCGATTTTATTCCAAATGAGGGTGGCCAGGGAGCAATGAACCAGATTGCCCATGGCCTGTCTGGACTGCAAGTCTCTATCCCATGACAATATATCAGCCGAAACTGCAACTCCGTCCCTGTACTTGGACAGGGTTGACAGGTGGTTCCTTTGGCCACGTCTAGTAGAGACCCCGGCTGACCAAGTGCTACAGGGGAGCATTGCACACAATGGGGGTCAGTGCCGTGGAACAGTATCACTTGCAGTAAAAACAGCATCGAAAGCCTGTGTTGCTTAAATGCTGCTGCCGACTAGCCATCTAGGAGTATAGAGCCAAGAATGGCGACCGTACAGTGCAATGTATAGCATACAAGCATAAAGTACAATGAACACTGCAGCACATGCAATACAAGCAGCATAGAAAGCCTGTGCCTTGGCACCCCTGCTTTTCTGCTGCTGTAGACTAGCCATCTAGGGGAATATAGCCCAGAATAGCGACCGTACAGTGCAATGTATAGCATACAAGCATAAGTACAAATTAACACTGCAGCACCTGTGTGCCTCAGATATAATCAGCATAGAAAGCCTGTGTCTTAGCACCCCTGCTTTCCTGCCGCTGATGTGTCGCCATCTAAGAGGGCATATAGCCAAAAATAGCGACCTATGCAGTGTAAGCATAAAATACAAATGGACAACTGCGGTATTTAGTGGGGTCAGCACTTCAGGTGCCGCTTACCGCCCGCCTATAAGCGGGTGTGTGGTCGCCCTAGTCCTGTGCCTGGTTGCCCAGAGTCCGTTCTCTCAGCTCGGCCTGCAGGAATGGCCGCCGGCGTCCTTCTCCAGCTCGTGTGAGTAGGGGCGGGCCGTGGGCGTGCCCCAAGTCAGAGCGGGAAACCGGCGTCCCACAGTGTCCAGTGAGAGGGCTGGAGCATGTAAATAAGGCTCCAGCCCTCGGCGCTGCCGATTGTACAGCGTCTCTCCCCTACCCTGATTGACAGGGTGGGGGCGGGAACGAAGCGGAGCTAGGCCGCAAAAGCCGGGGACTGGATTTATAAGCGCCGCCGCCGTAAAAGCGCGGTCGGCGCTAAGTCCCCGGCGCACTACAAGTCCCAGCCGTGCTGCCGCTCCCGAAGCGTCCGGCGCGGTAGTTCCCAATACATAAAGTCACTCAGCTAGGCTGCAGTGACTGTAACCCTTTACTGTCCCCGGCGCACTAGCACACCCAGCAAGTCTGGAGTGTGCTGTGCCTGAGTGTACGGGGACACAGAGTACCTGAATGGTGCAGGGCCATGTCCCTGAAGGGTACCCAGCTCCGTATCCAGCAGGTTCAATGGGTCTGTGGATGGAGCCCGGCCTCAGGGCTTTGGGGCCGGTAAGATCCCACTTCACCAGAGCCCCATCAGGGGGGATGGGGAAGGAAAGCAGCATGTGGGCTCCAGCCTCCGTACCAGCAATAGGTACCTCAACCTTACAAACCGCAAGTGTGGTGAGAAGGGAGCATGCTGGGGACCCTATATGGACCCTCTTTTCTTCCATCCGATATAGTCAGCAGCTACTGCTGACTAAACAGTGGAGCTATGCGTGGATGTCTGACCTCCTTCGCACAAAGCAGAAAACTGGTGAGCCAGTGATCCCACTGGGGGTGTATAGCCAGAAGGGGAGGGGCCTTACACTTTTTAGTGTAATGCTTTGTGTGGCCTCCGGAGGCAGTAGCTATACACCCAATCGTCTGGGTCTCCCAATAGAGCGCCGAAGAAAACACCATTCATTTTATCATGTAAGGCACTGGAAAGTGGAGAAAACAAATCCAAGTGTGCTGAAATTGCAAAAAAAAAAAAAAGTGCAATTTCACACTTTATTTTTTTTTAATTTATCATGTTCACTATTTGGTAAAACTGACCCCGAAACATGATTCTCCAGGTCAGTATGAGTTTGTAGATACCAAATATGCCACCCGTGGCTGTTAAGAGTCACATGATGGCTGATTAAATCAGCCATCATGTGCGGGAAAGATGCAGGCTTGGACACGACATTTGACGTACCATTACGTCATAGCTCGTGAAGGGGTTAAACCCCTTTAAGCAATCTAATGGAAACATGTACCCCATCAATGCACTACTAATATGTAAAGCATAGGCGTAACGTTACCTGCTGCCTATTTCTTGCTTGTGTCTCAGAAGTGCTTGTTCTGCATGTTCTTCGGAAATGAAGTGCACGAACGCCTCCCCTGACTTGCGCCCTCTCTGGTCAAACACAAAGGTTATGCCTTCATCGGCTATACTTAGACCTGTAAGGACAAGCGCGTGCATCAGTAAGACAAAGACCAGTGAACATACACCACCTATTTTAACCCTTCCATGGCCATCCATTTCTTGTACATTCGCCTATACCTGCCCCTTTTCCAAAAGCCATAACATTTTCAAATTTGCTATTGCCATATGCAGGACAAGTTAAAAGTTTTTACTAATGCTATTCCTTTTTCCATATAAAGCACTGAAAAAAAAAAAAAGAAGAAAAACATCCAAGGGAGATGAAAAGGTAAAGAAAAAAAAAATGGCGCCGTTATTTTTTGTGTTCTGTTATTGTGGCGTTTATTATGCGGTAATAATTATTCTTCAGGTTGGTATGATCACAGCAATGCTAAACTTGCAACATTTATATAAGTGGTGGCAAAAAAAAAAATAGGAATTTGTAAAAAGAAAAAAAAAAAAAGTTTGGGGGTTTGTGCCGCTATTTTATAACACCTGCAAACATTTTCATTTTTCTATTGATGGAGTCAAGTGCGGGATTAATATTTGTATGAGGCGCTAACACTTTGAAGTAACAAGGTTTTGATTGCTTTTTAGGGAGCTGCAAAGATTTAAAAATAAAAAAAAATTCTATCATTTTGATTTTTTTACAACACTTATTGAATGGCTAAAAGGGAATCTGTCACCACATTTTTGCCCCCTAATCTGAAAGCAGCATAATGTAGGGGCTGATTCCAGCGATGTGTCACTTACTGGGCTGCTGAGTGTAGCGGTTATAAAAATGACATTTTTGTGTACTCACCGTAAAATGTCTTCCTTGGAGCCTTTCATTGGGGGACACAGACATTGGGTTATATGGTGTCTCCAGGGGAGGCGTGACACTAGATTTGCAAAAGTGTTAGCTCCTCCCCCCACAGCATATAACCCTAGCTAGGCAGGAAACTAGCTCAGTTTGGTGTAAAAGCAGTAGGAGAAGGACAACCAAAACCACAAGGGTGGGAGCTGTGTCCCCCAATGAAAGGCTCCAAGGAAGACATTTTACGGTGAGTACACAAAAATGTCATTTCCTTTCTCGCCTTTTCATTGGGGGACACAGACAGTGGGACGTCCCAAAGCAGTCCCTGGGTGGGAACTTAACTATTACAGTGTAGAACATCAGCCTAAGAGCTGACTAACGACTGCAACTGCAGTGAACACATCAAAACACTGTAAAAAAAACCGAGCAGTGGCCACTTATAAATGGGCCACTGCCGCCTGAAGGACTTGTCTTCCAAGAGCAGCATCCGCGGAGGCATGCGTATGCACTCTGTAGAATTTTGTAAACATGTGCACACTGGACCAGGTAGCAGCCTTGCAAAGTTGGGCCGCCGAAGCCTGATGGCGGATAGCCCAGGAGGCACCCACTGCTTGTGTAGAGTGGGCCTGCACAGATTGAGGGGGAACGATACCTCGTGCTTTGTAAGTTTCACAGATGGCAGTCCTGATCCATCGAGAAATCGTGGATTTGGAAGCCCGGTCGCCCTTTTTGTGTCCTTCTGAGAGGACTAAAAGGGCATCGGACTTGCGCAACGGCGCTGTTCTGGAGATGTAGATCTGCAGAGCCCTGACAAGATCGAGAGTGTGAAGGGCTTTCTCAAAAGGAGTGGACCGAGGCCGGGCAGAATGACGGCAACACAATGTCCTCGTTCAGGTGGAAAGAGGATACAACCTTCGGAAGGAAGGCGGGGGAAGGCCGAAGGACCACCTTATCATGATGGAAGATCAGGTAAGGTGAGCGACAGGACAGAGCTGCCAGTTCGGACACTTGCCTGATAGAGGTAATAGTGACTAAAAAGGCAACTTTCCAAGACAGCCGTTGAAGAGAGATTTCTCTCAAGGGTTCGAAAGGAGGAAGCTGAAGAGCTCCAAGAACTAAATTCAGATCCCAGGGATCTAAGGGGTGACGATAAGGGGGGACCAAATGCGCCACCCCTTGAAGAAAGGTACGGACCTGAGGGCGAGAAGCCAGCCGCTTCTGGAAAAAAATTGACAAGGCAGAAACTTGTCCTTTAAGGGTATTGAGAGCAAGACCCGAGTCCATACCGTCTTGCAAAAAGGCAAGAACATTAGGGATTGAAAAGGTATGGGGCGATCGATTATGACGGTCACACCAGAACAGATAGGTCTTCCAGGTCCTGTGATAAATGCTGGCGGAGGAAGGCTTGCGAGCATTAAGCATGGTATGAACTACCCTGGAAGAAAGACGCGACTTGGCTAGAATCAAGGATTCAAGCACCACGCCGTCAAATGCAGCTGTGCTGTATTCTGGTGGAATATTGGACCTTGCGACAGAAGATCCGGGCGGTCATGAAGACGCCAGGGAGTGTCGCCGAGAAGGTGGAGGAGCTCTGGAACCAGGCTCTTCTGGGCCAGTCCGGGGCCACGAGGATCACCGGGATTCCCTCCGCTTTGATTTTCTTGATTACTCTCGGAATGAGAGGGAACAGGAGGAAAACGTATGGCAGGCGAAACTGCGACCACGGGAGGACTAGAGCGTCGGAGCCGAGCACTAGCGGGTCTCTCGACCGGGATACGAAGGGATGTACTTTGGCGTTTAGCCGAGACTCCATGAGGTCCACATCTGGGAGCCCCCAACGAAGAGTGATCTGATGGAACACCTAGTCGTGGAGGGACCATTCCCCTGCCGCTAGACCTTGCCTGCTGAGAGTCTGCGGCCCAGTTCTCTATCCCCGGAATATGGACAGCTGAAATAATGGGAATGTGCATCTCTTCCCAAAGAAGAATCCTGGAGACTTCTTTCATCGCTGCCCTGCTGCGAGTTCCTCCTCGACGGTTGACTTAAGCCACAGCCGTGGCATTGTCTGACTGGATCCGAACCGGGAGGCCCAGAAGCAAGGGTTGAAAGGTCTGAAGGGCCAGAAATATGGCCCTGATCTCCAGAACGTTGATATGAAGGGATCGCTCGGGGTGAGACCAGCGTCCATGAGCAGTGTGGTGGAGAAACACCGCCCCCCAGCCTAACAGGCTGGCATCTGTCGTGACTACGTGCCAGTGGACAGGGCAGAAGGACTTCCCCTGAGATACGGATGAGACCTGAGTCCACCAGACGAGGGAGCTGAGGGCAGTCCGAGATAAGCGGACTGACCGGTCTAGAGAGGCTGGATTCTTGTCCCAAGAGGACAGAAGATCCAATTGCAGAGGGCGCAAATGGAATTGGGCAAACGACACGGCTTCCATGACTGCTACTATCTTGCCTAACACTCATCCCACTCCGGAGGTATGTGTAACGGCGGGAGCGGAGGGATTGAGCGGCCTGGATCAGGAAAGACCTCTTGTCTTCTGGAAGAAAAACCCCAGGCCTGAACCGTGGCTATCAGCATACCTAAAAAGGTGATGCGCTGATGAGGAATGAGGGATGACTTGTTTAAGTTGAGAAGCCACCCTAGCCTTGAGAGCGTGTCTGGGCAAATTTGCACGCTTTCTGAGCAAAGTTGAAGAGAGCTTGTCCAAATAAGAAACGACCAGGACGCCTCTGGAGTGTAAAATGGACATGACGGCTGTCATGACCTTTGTGAAGACCCGAGGCGCAGTAGCCAGTCCAAAGGGAAGGGCCCTGAATTGGAAATGACGGTGTCCTACGGCAAAACGAAGGAACCCTTGATGCGATACACATATGGGAATGTGTAAATAAGCATCTTGAATGTCTATGGAAGCTAGGAATTCTCCCGGTTCCATAGCAGCTAGTACTGCTCTCCATGACTCCATTTGGAAGGTCCGAATCCGTACGGACCTGTTTAGCCTTTTGAGGTCCAGGATAGGACGGACAGAGCCATCTTTTTTGGGGACGACAAAGAGGTTTGAATAGAAGCCTTTGCCGCGCTGTTCCAGGGGCACTGGAATGATAACGTTTGCTTTTTGCACAGAGGCTATGGCCTGACATAAGGCCTGGCTTTGCGTTGTGGACATTGGAAGCCGAGAACGCAGAAACCTGTTGGCCGGTAGGGAATGGAAATCGATCTTGTAACCTGAGGTGACGATTTCTCGAACCCAAGCATCGCGAGTATGGTCTAGCCAAATATCCCAAAAAAGCAGAAGCCGCCCTCCAACAGGAGTCGGTTCTGAGGGGTACCCGGCGTCATGCTGAAGGGGCCTTCGCGGGGCGAGGTCCCTTGGGTTTAGATTGCCTGGAGTGGGAACGCCAGGAAAAGACCCTTGAGTGACCGGATCCCCGATCTGAGCGTTGCGACGACCCCTGTGATGGTTTTTGGGGGGGCGGGCCGAAAGGACTGCCTGCGCCAAGAAGACTTTAAAACTTGTGGATACAGGCCACTTTTGTGGTAGAATGGTACTTTTACCACCCGTCATCTCAGATATAAGCTTGTCCAGGGATTCTCCAAACAGACGAAGACCCTGGAAGGGGAGTGTGGACAGGGACTTCTTGGAGGCACTGTCCGCATTCCATATCTTTAGCCACAGGACTCTGCGCGGAAAAACAGCATTGGCTGCCGTTAGGGCTGACAAACTAGCTGCATCTAAGGAGCCGTGAAGCAAGTAATTAGAGGCTAGAGAGAACAAATCAAGAATCTCAAGAGCCTCTGGAGGAATATTGCAAGAGCGAAGCAACTTGCGCAAGTTCCTACTCCACACACTCATAGCTTTCGCCACCCATGTCAAGGCAAACAGGGGGCGCAGAGAGGAGCCTGAAGCCTGGAAAATAGATGTGACCGCAGCATCAACTGCGTGGTCGGACAAGTCCTTGAGAGACACGGTGTCTGAGACAGACATAACCGTGTGTTTAGCCAGTCTGGATACTGGCGGATCCACAACGTGGGGTACCGACCAGGGCTTAATCATTTCTGATGGAAAGGGATAAGCGAATGAAGAGGAGGATTTTTTATTAAACCTCCTATCAGGGTGATCCCACCGGTTAGATATGATTTGATGAAAAATCGGATCCTGGGCAAAGGACTTAGGAGGCTTCTTGGCCCGCTTGATTGCCGACTGAGAAGTCGGGTCCGAAGGCTGATCAGAAATCGACAGAGTGATTGACAGCCGAAATTAATGTGTCTTCCATATGTCTAGACTCAGAAGGGACATATGAACCAGAGTCAGAGTCTTGGGAATCGTGACTACTAAAGGTCACGGAGCCTGAGTCAGACTGATCATCGTCCGAGTCGGACGAGACGTAACGGTCGCAATGGCGCCTTTTGGAGACAGCCTTTTTACGTACTGGGAACGAGACACCAGACGAAGGCGGGCTCCTCTGAGGGAGCTGAGCCGGGAGGAGGCTGTGGGAGCCTGTGGAAGGCTGGGATATCTGAGCGGCCAGGTCATCTAACCTCTTAGACATAAGAAGAGCCCAGGCAGGAATAACGTCATCAGACTGGGGTACTGCCTGGATAGTGGCCGCAGCCAAATCCACAGACTGCACGACCTCCTGGTCCGGCAGCGGAGGCTGTTGTGACACTGTAGTAGGGGCATCGCAGCCCCGGCATAGTGGATAGCTTTGGCCATTAGAAAACGAGCATCCACAGGTGGTCCAAGCATAGTACAGGTCCATAGAGGACGCCTGGGAAGCTTTATCACCCTTGCGGTTACGCATGTCAGCAACAGTTCCACAATAAGTACAGTGAGCCTCTAGCAGTATTATAAAGGGACTGCTGTGGGTGAGGAGCTGCTAGCAGTATTATAAATGACTGCTATGCAGAGCCGGTAAATACCGAGTAAAGTAGCACACCCTGTCAAACAGTCGGTATATACCTACAGGCACAGTTAGTATATACTGCTAAAAGCCGATATACACCGCCAGAAAGACAGCGATATACCACTGAGCAGAGCGGTAAATAGTGCTGCAGAATCGCAGAGCCAAGGAGGCGATCTCACCGGTATCTGCTCCCCACATGTAATGGCGTCCAGTGTTCTCTGGCAGCATGGAGGGGAGAGACGGCTCACTTGAGGGAGCGGCTTCTAGAGCAGTGGAGGGGGCGTTGCTAGAATGCAGGCCGACGCCGGGAGCTAAATTAATGATGCTTCCCCGGGATCAAGGCCTGCATCGCCCCACCGGCGCCGTTCCAGGCGGCGGTTTGAATGTAGGGGACAGATGACTCGTCGTCTCCCTACCTGCCCCTGGCTCCGTCTGAAGACGCGTCGGTCCTGGGATGCAGGGATCTCGGGGACGCATCTTCGCCTCAAGGCTGAAGCAGGTCCTCGGTTCTGCTCAGCCCTCTGGAGCTAGCTACCTTGGTGTGAGGTGCTTCCAGGGAGCCTGGAGGGGTACGCAGACCCGACCACTTGGGCGCGAGGGAAGACTGACGGCTTGTGCACGCCAGGTTTCCTCTGCCCGTACATGGGGGGAACGGGGGTGGCAGGGCACCCTGGTATTGCCCCTATCAAAAATAGAATGAATAAGAAAAGAAAAACAAAATAAAGAAGGGAATTTTGTTTACTTACCGTAAATTCCTTTTCTTCTAGCTCCAATTGGGAGACGAAGACAATTGGGTGTATAGCTTCTGCCTCCGGAGGCCACACAAAGTATTACACTTTAAAAAGTGTAACCCCTCCCCTCTGCCTATACACCCTCCCGTGCATCACGGGCTCCTCAGTTTTGGTGCAAAAGCAGGAAGGAGGAAACTTATAAATTGGTCTAAGGTAACTTCAATCCGAAGGATGTTCGGAGAACTGAAACCATAACCAAGAACAATTCAATCTGAACAACATGTGTACACAAAGAACTAACAGCCCGAAGGGAACAGGGGCGGGTGCTGGGTCTCCCAATTGGAGCTAGAAGAAAAGGAATTTACGGTAAGTAAACAAAATTCCCTTCTTCTTTGTCGCTCCATTGGGAGACCCAGACAATTGGGACGTCCAAAAGCAGTCCCTGGGTGGGTAAAAGAATACCTCGGTAAAAAGAGCCGTAAAACGGCTCCTTCCTACAGGTGGGCAACCGCCGCCTGAAGGACTCGCCTACCTAAGCTGGCATCTGCCGAGCGTAGGTATGCACTAGATAGTGCTTCATGAAGGCGTGCAGACTCAACCAGGTAGTCGTCTGACACACCTGCTGAGCCGTAGCCTGGTGCAGCAACGCCCAGGACGCACCCACGGCTCTGGCAGAATGGGCCTTCAGCCCCGAAGGAACCGGAAGCCCAGCAGAACGGTAGGCTTCAAGAATTGGTTCCTTGATCCACCGAGCCAAGTTGACTTGGGAGCTTGTGACCCTTTACGCTGGCCAGCGACAAGGACAAAGAGTGCATCCGAGCGGCGAAGGGGCGCCGTACGGGAAATGTAGAGAGTCTGAGTGCTCTCACCAGACCTAACAAGTGCCAATCCTTTTCACGTTGGTGAACCGGATGAGGACAAAAAGAAGGTAAGAAGATATCCTGATTGAGATGAACAGAGGATACCACCTTCGGGGGAAATTCCGGAACCGGACGCAGAACCACCTTGTCCTGGTGAAACACCAGGAAGGGGGGCTTTGCATGACAGCGCTGCTATGTCAGACACTCTGCGGAGTGACGTGACTGCCACTAGGAAGACCACCTTCTGCGAAAGGCGTGAAAGAGAATATCCCTCATTGGCTCGAAGGGTGGTTTCCGAAGAGCCGGTATCACCCTGTTCCGATCCCAGGGTTCTAGCCGGCGCTTGTAAGGAAGGACTATGTGGCAAACCCCCTGCAGGAACGTGCGTACCTGAGGGAGTCTGGCTAGACGCTTCTGAACAAAAAAAAAAAAAAAACACAGAAAGCGCCGAAACTTGTCCCTTAAGGGAACCGAGAGACAACCCCTTTTCCATTCCGGATTGAAGGAAGGACAGAAAGTGGGCAAGGTGAATGGCCAGAGAGTAAAACTCTGATCAGAGCACCAGGATAAGAAAATCTTCCACGTCCTGTGGTAGATCTTGGCGGACGTTGGTTTCCTGGCCTGTCTCATAGTGGCAATGACCTCTTGAGATAACTCTGAAGACGCTAGGATCCAGGATTCAATGGCTACGCAGTCAGGTTGAGGGCCGCAGAATTCAGATGGAAAAAACGGCCCTTGAGACAGCAAGTCTGGCCGGTCTGGTAGTGTCCACGGTTAGCCTACCGTGAGATGCCACAGGTCCGGGTACCACGACCTCCTCGGCCAGCGAGGATGGCGCGGCGGCAGTCGGATCTGATCTTGCGTAACACTCTGGGCAGCATCGCCAGAGGGGGAAATACGTGAGGCAGTGGAAACTGCGACCAATCCTGAACTAATGCGTCTGCCGCCAGAGCTCTGTGATCTTGAGAACGTGCCATGAATGCCGGGACCTTGTTGTTGTGCCGGGACGTCAATAGGTCGACGTCCAGCTTCCCCAGCGGCAACAAATCTCTGAAACACGTCCGGTCGAAGAGACCGTTCCCTGTGTCCATGCCCTGGCGACTGAGAAAGTCTGCTTCCCAGTTTTCTACGCCCGGGATGTGAGCTGCGGAGATGGTGGAGGCTGTGGCTTCCACCCACAGCAGAATCCGCCGGACTTGCTGGAAGGCTTGCCGACTGCTTGTGCCGCCTTGGCGGTTGATGTATGCCACCGCCGTGGCGTAGTCCGACTGAATTCGGATCTGCCTATCTTCCAGCCATGGCTGGAACGCTTTTAGGGCTAGACACTGCCCTTCCCTCCAGAACATTGATCTGTAGGGAGGACTCTGCTGAGTACATGTACCCTGAGCCCTGTGGCGGAGGAAGACCCCCTGACATACTCGCGTCCGCCGTGACCACAGCCCAGGATGTGGGCAGGAAGGACTTTTCCTTCGAGAAGAAGTGGGAAGAAGCCGCCCCTGAAGGGAGGCCTTGGCTGCCCGAGAAGGAGCAACGTTCCTGTCGAGGGACGCTGTTCCATTTGTGGAGAAAGTCCCATTGAAGTGGGCGCAGATGAATCTGCGCAAACGGAGCTGCCTCCATTGCTGCCACCAACTTCTCTAGGAAATGCATGAGGCGCCTCAAAGGGTGTGACTAGGCTCGAAGGAGCGATTGCACCCCTGTCTGTAGTGAACGCTGTTTGTCCAGCGGAAGCTTCACTATCGCTGAGAGAGTATGAAACTCCATGCCGAGATATGTCAGTGATTGTGCCGGTGTCAATTTTGACTTTGGGAAAATTGACGAACCACCCGAATCTCTGGAGAGTCTCTAGAACAATGTTCAGGCTGTGATGCCATGCCACCCGAGAGGGGGCCTTGACCAGTACATTGCCTGAGATAGTAGGACCGCTAGGCGCAGCGCAGGAAGCGCTGATATTCTGGTACAATCGGCACGTGGAGATAAGTATCCCTGATGTCGATTGACGCTAAGAAGCCTCCTTGGGCCATCAAGGGCGATGGCAAGCGGAGAAATTCCATCCGGAACCGTCAGGTTCCCTGTCCATTGAGCAGTGTGAAGTCCAGAACGAGCCGGAGTGATCCGTCCTATCTGGTACCACGAACAAGCTGGAGTAAAAAGCCGCGACTACGTTCTTGAAGGGGAACGAGGATCGCAACTCCTCCTGCTTTTGGAGTGTTCACCGCCTGGAAACGTGCCTCGGCTCGCTCGGGGGACGGAGATGCTCTGAAGCAACGAGTCGGAGGACGAGAACTGAGCTCTATCCTGTGACCGTAAGACAGAATGCCTCCTACATCGGTCTTGGCCATGTGGGGACCACTCCCCTGACCTGGATGCAGAAAAGGTTCTCTGTGCACGGCGGAGGATGAAAATACCACCGCCTGAAACGTCAAAGACGCTAATTGCGGAGCACCGGAAGACCGAATTGATCTCAGACAGAGCAGCTGAGATAGCCTGGAGTGCCCACCCCTGCAAAGGCTGGGGCAACGGACGCGCCTATGGCTTCATAGATGGATCTCATTAGGAGTTCTATCTGTCTGTCCGTGGCATTCTTGAGCGTGGACTCGCCAGCCACTGCTACTACTGATCTAGCCGCCAGTCAAGAGGCTGGAGGGCACCTTATGACACTGAGCCCAAGCCTTAACAACGTCAGAGGGGAAGGGACAACGTGTGTTATAAGGCGTTCAGTAAAACGCTTGTCCGGGAAGGTGTGCTTCTGGACAGTATCTGTGAAGCCTTAAGAGCCACGTCCGGACAGAGTCCTGGGTTGCGACCTCCGCCCCATCCTCTAGAGGGTCCTCAAGCTGAGACCCTTGGAGAAGTCGGGGAAGATTCCAAGCAAGGCTGCTTAGCCGGACTGGGACTGCGGTTCGTGCTGGAGTTCACCACGTAATAACTAGAGGCCACCCCAGGAACACGCTTCGTCGCAGACCGAAAGAGGCCTGGGGCGATCCCGCAGTGCCCGGGGCCTGTGTAAGGGGCCGGTCTGGACTGCAAACTCCTAGTCTCTTAGCCGACCATTTGTCCATAGCCTGAGACATGGATAGTGAAAATGGCCCAGAGAGTTTCTCAGCAAAAACTGCAACTCTGTCCCTGCCGCCTGGACAGGGAACGCCGGCGGAGCTCAACCAGTGCCCCCGTCTCCGGCTGAGCGAGTGCCCGATGGCCCGAGCAATGTTCACAGTGACCACTGAGGATACATATGTACAGCCGAACTGTGAAACTGCATACAAACATTATATATCCATATATACAGTTCATCACATATACAGTTCATCACTCTAGGGGGCCCAGCATCGAGAAGAAACCCCCTGGTGTACCGACCCTGAAGCAGTATGTGCTGCTGAAAATATGGCTGTCGGCGTATACAGTGGAGGGGGGAGCCGTGGGCATAACCCCAAAAGTGCAGGAATCTGGTACCCTGAGTGAAAAGTGAGGGGGGCGGAGGACACCAAGTGTGCTCCAGCCCTCACTGCTAGCCTCCGACTGACCGTCCCGCCCTTCCCCCTGACTGGCAGGGCCAGGGACGGGAGTTTAAGGCGCTAGGCCGCAAAAGCCGGGAGCTAAAGTTACAGACCGCGGCCGGCAAGCAGGCGCGGTGGTCGCCAAGTCTGAGGCCAAGGTGCTCTCTGCACCGTCCCCAAGGGGACACTGAGTAGCTTGCGGGGATCAGCGTGCTTAGTGAGGGGGGCGGAGGACAGCGAAGTGTGCTCCGGCCCTCACTGTCGGCGTCAGCCCGACTGTGTCGCCCTTCCCCCTGACTGGCAGGTCCGGGGGCGGTTTAATGATTGAACAGTGCCCGGGCTGAATCACCAGCCTGGACTGTACGGCTTCTCCAGTAGTAGCCAAAAATGCACAGTGCGACCATACAGTGTAAATCAAGCATACAAGTATTATATATATATATATATATATATATATATATATATATATATATATATATATATATATATATATATATATATATATATATATATATATATATATATATATATATATATATATATATATATTACACTTCGGCACTCAGTGGGGCCAGCACCTCAGGTGCTGCTTACCGACCGCACAAGCGGTTGTGTGATCACCAGAATCCCTGCCTAGGCCTCCCAGTGTTGTCTCTCCTCTCCAGGGTCAGAATTGCTGACAGGAATGGCTGCCGGCGTTCTGTGGGGAGGAGGGGGCCGTGGGCGTGCCCTAGAAAGTGCGGGAATCTAGTTCCCCACTGTGCTGAGTGAGGGGGGAGGAGGATACAGAGTATGCTCCAGCCCTCAGCACTGACGTCTTGTGCAGCGTCCCGCCCTTCCCCTGACTGGCAGGCCTGTGGGCGGGAATAAGCGAAACTAGGCCGCAAAAGCCGGGGACTAAAGTTATAAGCGCGGCCGGCATATAAGCGCGGCCGGCGCGGTAGTCCCCGGCGCACTAACACACCCAGCAGTGCTGCAGTGTGTATGGCACAAGCGCTCCATGCGCGGTCCCCACGGGGACACAGAGTACCTCACAGTAGCAGGGCCTTGTCCCTGATGATACTCGGCTCCTATCCAGCAGATTCCCCAGGGGCTGCGGAGGGAGCACGGTCCCAGTGCCTGGAGACCGATTAGGATCCCACTTCACCCAGAGCCCTATAGGGATGGGGAAGGAAAACAGCATGTGGCTCCTGCCTATGTACCCGCAATGGGTACCTCAACCTTAACAACACCGCCGACCAGAGTGGGGTGAGAAGGGAGCATGCTGGGGGCCCAATATGGGCCCTCTTTTCTTCCATCCGACCTAGTCAGCAGCTGCTGCTGACTAAGATGTGGAGCTATGCGTGGATGTCAGCCTCCTTCGCACAAAGCATGAAAACTGAGGAGCCCGTGATGCACGGGAGGGTGTATAGCAGAGGGGAGGGGTTTACACTTTTAAGTGTAATACTTTGTGTGGCCTCCGGAGGCAGAAGCTATACACCCAATTGTCTGGGTCTCCCAATGGAGCGACAAAGAAAAGTAAAAATAAGCTGGCCTGAGACACCTCTGGTGGAGCTCAGTCCAGACATGTTAGCCTCTCCGCTGACACTAGGAAAAACTGAGCTAGTTTCCTGCCTAGCTAGGGTATATGCTGTGGGGGGAGGAGCTAACACTTTTGCAAATCTAGTGTAACGCCTCCCCTGGAGACACCATAATACCCACTGTGTCCCCCAATGAAAAGGCGAGAAAGGAATCACTCTTTAATCAGCAGTAGATCATCATTACAGGACTACTTGGCATGCTGCAGGTAGTCCAGCATATTCATGAGCTCTGTATAACTGCTAAATCTGCAGCAGAGAAAACATTTATTTTATCAAAATGACAGCAAACAACTAAGTAAGTGACACATCGCTGGAATCGGAGTTTCTGTCCCTACATTATGCTGCTCAGATGGGGGAGGAAAAAACCTGGTGACAGATTGCCTTTAAATATGGTGACAGATCAGAATTTAACAAATGAACCGATACCAAGTAGGTCTATTTTCTAATTTTTAAGCTGGGAATAGGGCTGATTTGAATTACAGTTTTATTTTGTACTTTTTTCCCCACCCCTTTAATCTTTTAGTCTTTAGTCCTCAGGGTCTTGACACTTGATCACAGTATTCCAGTACATAGGACAAATTATGGTCTCCTATGAAGCCCTGCCTATGGTTGGGCTTTGTAAGAGTAATAAGGCAGCATCCATGGCAGGCTTCAGCAGCCCCCTGGCTGCCATGGCAATCCATAAACACCCTTGATCTTGTTGCAGGGGGGACCAATTAGGGCACAAAATGGTATGCACCCCCACATCACATGCCTTAAATGCTGCAGTCAGAGTGGCATTAACAGCAGTGATCACAGCTCCGATCTCGGCAGTTGGAGGCAGATGCTGCCTGTGGAACACAGTCGGCACTCACCAGCACCTGACACACAACATACCGCTACATCCTGTTTTGAGAAGCAGTTAAAGGGGGTGTGCGAAACTTAACTGAACCCACAGCCTTGTATGTCTCCTGCTGTTATACACCTATAGGGCACAATTAAGCTTTTAAGAATAACATTTCAGTGCAAATATAATTTACCTGAAAAGAAATTGACAATATCCTGTTCACTACAGCTATATGGAAGACCGCGGAGACGCACAGTACCATCACTTGGGGTACCGGCCACTGACTGTGCCGTTTGAGACACAGAGGACGACGCAGTGGGCGACAAAGGAGCTTGAAGTCTTTGCAGCAACGATTCTGCATCTTTATGGCTCATTTCAAACACTGCAAGACAACAATAAGAGTTTCTAAATTAAAACTAAAAAAGAAAAAAAAAAAAAAAGGTTAAAAAAACAAAAAAAAAAAAAAAAAAACAGGAAAAAGTAAATAAGATTAAAAAAAATAGCTTATTGCAGACATTTTTTCTGAGCCAGAGTATCTTGGGCACTGTTCATACTTCTCTATTTTGCACCATGCAGATCCCAATGGACTCCACGCAACATCAATGGGGTGAGACAGTTAACAGCATAGGAATAAACAAACATGTATAACCCCTATTTTCTCTGCAAATATCTAATGAAAATTCAGCAAAGATAAAACATCAGGTTTTTTTATTCACACCCCAGCGTACAGTGAAGTATCTTACCTTCCACATAGCGCTGTCCTAAGTACTTCTTGTGCTGTTCTAGGGCTTTTGCCAAGTCATCTGCTGTCTCAAACTCAATGACTGCATCTCCTCGGGGTTTTCCATCCCTATTAAATATGAAGTGCACCCCCTCTGTTCCACTCCGTACATTGCAACCTGAAAAATAAGCCACAGAATTTTACAGAATTCTTTTGTACAACAGCAAACATAATAGAAATGACTGGAGCACTTTCTTACGGTGACGCACAACGTCTGAAATCCATTCGAAGGTTGATATATCAATGAATTGGGAGCATCTTATCAGCGTTCTCTTCATCCAGAGTGGCATACAGAACGCCCATCTTGATGAATCGGGGCCAACATGCAAATGATTTCATGCAATGAAATAAATCATTTATAGATAGAATCGTAGTGAAGAGGTCTCTGGTATAGTGTTTCCTCAAAAATAAGACAGGGTCTTATTTTTTGCTCAGAAAAATGCGCAAGGGCTTATTTTCAGGGGATGACTTCCATAAACCACAATCCACATTTATTCTTGAATAAAAAAATTAAAAGAATCAAACAATCGCACTTACCAGATCCCAAGCAATTAGTTGTCAAGTGAATGGGCTCTCACATACAAATCTGCGTCACTTTCAGGCCTCCGTGCGTTCCACAGGAGTGGACTTCCCTTAGTGACTGGAAGCAATAACACTCGCATGGAGTGATACTGGTACCTGATCTATGTGAGAGAGCTGCAGTGCAATGCAGCTAAAACAACGAGGGACCCAACACATCTGGGTCTGTGTGAGAGCCCATTCACCATCGGCACTTGTAACTGTTTAGGCGTGGTGAATGCAAATTTGTTTTCTGGAAGGGAGGAGAGGGGCTTCTTTCTTTTGGGGGTGTCCTGCTGATTTTTTTTTTTTTTTTTTTTTAATCTTTTTAGTTGCTTGGACAATTCTTTATTGAACAATTTTTGGAGTAGGGCTTATGTCTTAACCCCTTAACGACCACAGGCAGTAAAATTACGTCCTAAACCCCCTAGCGGTAATCCCCACCGACTGCTATCATCAAAATCCCCCCCTTTCGCCCCATTGAAAACTAAAGGGTTAAAAAAATGAAAAAATATACACACATTTGGTATTTCTGCGATCAGAAATGCCCGATCAAAATAAAAAATCAATTAATCTGATCGGTAAACGGCGTAAAAGAAAAAAAATCCAAATGCCAAAATTAGGTATTTTGGACACCACAAATTATGCACAAAATGAAATAATTGGTAATCAAAACGTAGCATCTGCACAAAAATGGTACCATTAAAAACGGCAGCTCGAAACACAAAAAAATAAAAAAGTTGTCACAGATCCCCATATCCTGAAAAATGAGAATGCTACAGGACGTGGAAAATGTCACAAAAAGTGCGCCACTTTTTTGGGACAAACTTCTGAATTTTTTTTAATCCCTTAGATAAAAGTAAACCTATACCTATACATGTTTAGGGGCTACGAACTCGTACCGACCTAAGGCATCACACTGACATCAGTTTTACCATATACTGAACACTGAATAAAATATCCCCAAAACAATCAAGCAATTACACTTTTTTTTTTTTTTTTACTTTTTCCGCTATTTTCCAGTACACTATATGGTAAAACCTATACAGTGAAATCTTGGTTAACGAGAACAATCCGTTCTGGGAGTGTGCTTGTTAACCAAGATACTCGTTCAGCAGAGCAAAATTTCCCATAGGAAATCATTGGAATGCAGACTATTCGTTCCACAACTTGATAAATGTCCCATCCTGGTCCCCTATTGTGTCATTCCAAACACGCACATATTATGCTCACCTTACCTTCCGTTCCATCACCGGCCTACTGCATCTTGCAGTTCGCCGGTACAAGATGTGTATCGGGTAACCATCGCGACGAGGGAGGACCTTCCGCTGCCAGAGCACTGACATCAAAGGCAGAAGCCGCTTGCCTCTGATTGGCCAGCGCGCTGCCTTTGAGAAGCGTCTGACAGCGGAAGTTCCTCCATCGTCGCGATGGTTACCCGATACATATCCTGTAGTGGCGAACTACAAGAACCATGAGGCCAGCGATGGAACGGAAGGTAAGGTGTGCATAATATGAGGGTGTGCGTGCTTGTATGTGTTTGTGTGGACTGCACGAGCGGATTAGAGCGCGGTGGATGTACGGAACCGGAAGTGTGTGCGGTATTTTGCTCGTACGTCAAAGCTTGCTCGTAAACACAGTTACAAATTTACAGCAAGCTTTACTCATTAAGCGAATTTCTCGCTAACTGGATGACTCGTTAAGCGAGGTTCCACTGTAATTTCATTTAAATGTACAACTCGTCTCACAAAAAAACAAGCCCTTATATGGCAAGATTGATAGAAAAATAAAAAAAGTTACGGCTCTCAAAAAAAGGGGAGCAAAAAAAACGAAAAATCGACAGGGGTGAAGGGGTTAAGTATACTCTAAAAAGCCTGAAAAATTCAGGGTAGGTTTAATTTTCAGGGTACTTAAGCTTTTAATGTTTATCTCCCCAAATCCTCACTGCTCCTTGGTTATCCTTTCATTGGATGATAAACTATCCTATACTAGAAGGACATGCAGGCAGCCATAATTAAGGGAGGGTGGGAAGAACGAGAAATGTCATCATTCAAAAATGACACCAAAAGGAAACATCAAAACAAAGGTTCTGCATAGAGTGGTGCAAGGGAAAAAAACCAAAAACAAAAAACAAATTCTGAGCTATAATAGCAACTGGTAAGAATTCAGACAGATTTATATACCTTTCAATTTTTTATTTTTTTTTTACAAACTTGAGAACTTATTTAAAAAGACTGGTTTTCCATTTCCTCAAACATACCAGAAAAAAAATTGAGCACGTCTTCTGCAGTGCACGACCACGGCAGTCCTCGAGCACGCACAATGAACATCTTAAGGGTTTCTTTGTTTACAGGCCCAAGTTCATACTCTGGTAGGTCCAGGTATTCTTCTGTCTCATGTGACCTATATGGAGTCTGTAAACACAAAAAGCAAAATATAAAGCTCAAAACTGCAACCTCCTAAAAGAAAATATGTTAAAAGTTAAAAGTAAAATTAATCAAATATTTATACCAATCTGCCCATTACCTTCCAGCATAAGTGTAGACAACTCTAATTCATTCCTTGTTAATGCTCTGCAGTGACCAGTGATACAGGAAATAAATGTGAGCCGCGCCATACTGCGGTCTTTGGGGGGCAGGATAAACAAATCAACAGCAGGTGAAGAATTGGCTTTATTTATTATGCCGTTCATCGTGTGGTATACAGTGGAACCTCGCTTAACGAGTAACCCACTTAACGAGAATTTCACTTAACAAGCAAAGCTTTCTGTAAATTTTTAACTCTATTTACGAGAAAGCTTTGCAGTACGAGCAAAATCCTCACCGCACACACTTCCGGTTCGGTACATCCACCGCGCTCTAACCCGCTCTTGCAGTCCACACACGCACACACACAAACACGCACATACACACAAGCACGCACACACATACATACACACACAAACACACATAGTATTATGCTCACCTTACCTTCCGTTCCACCGCCGGCCTCATGGTTCTTGTAGTTCCCGGGTACATTGCAACGTGCTCGCGGTGAACTACAAGACCCAGGAGGCCGGCGGTGGAATGGAAGGTAAGGAGAGCATGTAATATGTGTACCTTCAGTTCCATCGCCAGCCTCCTGCGTCTTGCAGTTCGCCGCAAGGACGTCGCGATGTATCCGGGAACTACAAGACCCAGGAGGCCGGCGGTGGAACGGAAGGCAAGGTGAGCATATAACATGTGTACCTTCCGTTTCATCGCCGGCCTCCTGGGTCCTGTAGCTCGCCGGTATAGGCTGTGCATGCGCAACCATAGCGACGAAGCAGGAACTTCCAGTCACCGCTACTCAAAGGCAGCGCGCTGGGCAATCAGTGGCAAGTGGCTCTGCCTTTGACGTCAGCGCTCTGGCAGCGGAAGTTCCGCCCTAGTCGTTATGGTTACCCGATACACAGCCCGTACCGGAGAACAACAAGTCCCAGGAGGCAGACGAGGGAACGGAAGGTAAGGTAAGCATATAATATATGCGTGTGCGTTTGTACATGTTAGTGTGTATTTGTGCATGTGTGGAATGACAGAATAGGGGACTAGGATGGGACATTTAACAAGTTGTGGAACGAATTATCTGCATTGCAATGATTTCCTATGGGAAATCTTGCTTTGCTGAACGAGTAACTTGGTTTACAAGCACAGTCCCAGAACGGATTGTTCTCGTTAACCAAGGTTCCACTGTATATGATTAGGCAGCTTTATTCCTCCGGTCAGTACGAATACAGCGATACCAGGTTTATATCATTTTTTTAAGGTTTGCAACTATCACATTAAAAACGCTTTACAAAATAAAAAGATTTTTTGCATCACTGACTATTGAAGGCTATAGTTTTTATTTTTCAGCCGAAAGAGTTATGTAAGGGCTTACTTTTTGCGGGATGAGTTGGAGTTTTTATTAGTACTATTTTGGGCCACAATGGGGGTTTTTTTATCGCTTCCTATGCCACTTTTTGTGATGCGGAATCAAGAAACAGAAATTCAAGAATTGTTTTGGGTTTTTTTGGTAATTTTTTAATGCCGTTCACTGTGTGGTGAAAGTGAGACGACAACCTTTTTCTTCAGGTCAGTACGATTACAGCGATACCACATTTATATTTTTTTGTACGTTTTGTTACTTTTACACTATAAAAACTATTTTATACAAAACTTTTTGCATTGCTGAATTCTGAGAACTCTATTTTTTTGCTGACGGAGCTGTATGGCGGCTTATTTTTGCAAGACAAGATGTTGTTTTTAGCAGTACAGTTTTTATTTAGATATGACTTTTTGATCGCATTTTATTCCACTTTTTTCCAGCTGTATAATGAAGAGACAGTTTTTGCTATGTTTTTTTATTTTTTACAGTGTTCATTGAAGGGGTTAACTAGTGAGACAGTTTTACAGATTTGGTTGTTCTGGACACGGCAATAACAAATACAGTATGTGTCCTGTTTTGCATATTTTCATTCATAAATATATGCATTTTTTTTCATTTGTTTTGTCCTTTATTTTCTGGGGGAGTTTGTTTACATTTTTTTTTTTACTTAGTGCCTACAGTATATGAGACATTACCTTTTATTGGCCTGATCACTGATATTATGTATGTGATGCACAAGCATTGCAATACTTTGCATCGGTCAGTGCTGCAATGACAGAAGTCTCTGAGACCATCCTCTTTGCACGATCTCTCTCAGGGGCTTTCCGTAGTTTGGTGACTCGGAGGTTGTCATGACGATCTTGGGTCACCAAAAGCAATTATCAGGCCCTTGCGATGACACAGATTGGATGGGTGTGGGAGCACACTCCCTCTCCCAGCCCCTAAATGCTGCAATTGATATTTATCAAAGCAGTTAGGGGTTAAACGGCCAGGGACGACCCGGGGACTGCCCTTGGCTGTGACAGCCGGGGCTCAGCTGTCGTGTAAGCCAAGCTCCTGGTCGCGATCGGGTGGGTACAGCTTCTGGGCCCTGCGCGATCGCTAGGTCGTTCCCATACGTCATAGATTGGCAGCTTTTCGTGTACACTGTGTATAGGAAGAAAGCTGACAATCATGAATCAGTGCTCATGAATATGGAGGACTAAACGTCAGCAGGTTTACTAGTGCTCTTGTGATTTTAAAAAAAAAAAAAAAAAAAAAAAAAAATCACAGTTCTAACAGCAGGAGATTATCAAAACTGCAACAAGCAGCCTAGTGACACATGAGGGTCTCAGAACCTAAATTATGCTGCTCTCATAGTAGGTGGCAAAACACTGGTGACTGGGATGTAGAACCACATAGGTCATTATGAGATTGCAGGGAGTCAGATACTCCACCAATCAACTGATATTTTACTGCCCGGAGCAGTGCAGATCAAAGTGCGCCTGCGCAGGACCTCACTGTTAGCTAGTGTGTATGACGTAGAACGCGTCATCCGCACTACCTTTAGAAAGAGGACAAAGATGGTTGAAAGAGGCGGCGCGGGACCCTGAGGACGGAGACGCCCATCTGACCCACCTGCACCGCCCTGATCCTTAGGTGAGTATTATGAACATCCGCTGACAGGTTCCATTTAATATCTAATACTTTAGCTCCCATTCACCTGAATTGGAAATAAGAAGCAGCCACGTTCCTCTCACTACATTGCGACATTTCCTGGAGCAGATTTCAGTTATCTGTGCGGTGGTCCGCTGCAGGACCCCTAAAGATCAAATACTAATGACCTATCCATTGTATAGGTCATGAATTGTCCAGTGTTATCCAGGACTAGACATCGCATTACGTAAAATACCAGCTCCCAGTCTCCCTTTGCTAGCATATGATGGTTGTGATATTCAGCCATCATCTGTCTCTATCAGCTGCAAGTGGAGCTCTGCTGGTAGACGTTAACGGGTTAAATGCTGCTGTTAATCTGTCATAATGGCAGTTACAGTGTGTGACCTGGGGGCGCGCTGTTCTAATTGCCCATCAGCAACCTCATCTGTTTAGAAGAGGATCTGCTGAAGTTCGAATCATCCCTCCTTAAAAATTAGTAATGAAAAAAAATAAATTAGTAATGTAGTACCTTCCATGCTCATAAAAAAATAAAAAAGGTCTATTTTAGCAAAATATAAATATCCATTAACCCAAACAGTAAACTGTGTACTGAGGATCATTTTTTATTTTTATTTTTTTTTTTAAGTTTTTCAGTTCTTTCATTAGCTCAAAAAATGTGCAATCAAAACATTGTATTTACCTGAAAATATCAAAAACTTAAAAAAGGCAAAAACAAGCCTCCATTGCCCAAAAATCAATAACATTACAGGTCTCAGAAAATGGCAATAAATTAGGATAAATTTGTTGTATTTTATTCTTATTTTTTATTTTTTTACAAATTTCATAAAATGTTTACCACTTTATAAAAAAAAAACAAAAAAAACCGCATGTTTGACATCGCCGTAATCGTACTAACCTAAAGAATCATATTGTCATTTTTACTGTTTAATGAATCCTATAAATAGATAAAAATGGCTCAATTGCGCTTTCTTCTCTCCACACTTTGATTTTTACTTCACGCTTTCCAGTAATCACATGATAAAATGAATGGTCTCATCGAAATGTACAACTAGTCCAGCAAAAGACAAGCCTTTCCTTACATTGGTGGGAAAATAAACATTATGGCTCTTGAAATAAATGGAGAGAAAAACGAATACGCAAAAATTGGAAAATCGCTTGGTCGGAAAGGGGCTTGATTGACACTGTGCACGCTCATTCACAAGTCATCACTTCAATAATGGAGAAGAAATTAGGGCGATCTGCATTTATCACAATATCCTATGGACAGGTGATGGGCGTAAGGCCTCATTCACATGTTAGTTTTTCACATACAAGTGCTGTTTTGTTTTTTTTGGTTTTTACAGGCAGCCCTTGTACCTATGACAGTCTACTTCCTCGGACCGAGTGATCAATGTAAAATCGTGGAGACATATCCGTAACTGATCCAAAATCAGCAATGCAAGTCTAGAGGTCCGCGAAAAAAAAAAATCTGACAGCATTTGGATGCCATCCCTGTTCTGTCCGTTTTTCTCTGAATAACAAAAGGCGGAGAAATGTGGGGGGTTTTCTCAGTTAAAAAAAACTAAACCTGGGACAAAACCGATGAAAACCACCAATGAAACTTGGTCCATTTTTCTTGCACATCGAAAAAATCGGACGTCTGAGGGCTTAGTCTAAAGGGTTGTTTTCATATAGTGTTCCATATTATTATGCAAAGAGGATTTAAAGTGGTTGTCGCACAGACTTAATCAAAAGATGTTGGAATAATAAGATCCACAATTGGATGTGATATATATATATATACATACACATACATATATACACACATATACACACATATATACACATATATACACATATATACACACACACACACACACACACACACACACCCGTGCAGACCAAACGTTTGGACACACCTTCTCATTCAAAGAGTTTTCTTTATTTTCATGGCTGAAGATTGTAGATTCACATTGAAGGCATCAAAACTATGAATGGAATATGTGCAATGAAATACTTAACAAAAAAGTGTGAAACTGAAAATAGGTCTTATATTCTAGGTTCTTCAAAGTAGCCACCTTTTTCTTTGATTACTGCTTTGCACACTCTTGGCATTCTCTTGATGAGCTTCAAGAGGTAGTCACCGGAAATGGTTTTCCAACAGTCTTGAAGGAGTCCCCAGAGATGCTTAGCACTTATTGGACCTTTTGCCTTCACTCTGCGGTCCAGCTCACACCAAAGCATCTCGATTGGGTTCAGGTCTGGTGACTGTGGAGGCCAGGTCATCTGGCGTAGCACCCCATCATTCTCCTTCTTAGTCAAATAGCCCTTACACAGCCTGGAGGTGTGTTTGGGGTCATTGTCCTGTTGAAAAATAAATGATGTTCCAACTAAATGCAAACCGGATGGAATAGCATGCCGGATGCTGTGGTAGGCATGCTGGTTTAGTATGCCTTCAATTTTGAATAAATCCCCAACAGTGTCACCAGCAAAGCACCATCACACCTCCTCCATGCTTCACGGTGGGAACCAGGCATGTAGAGTCCATCCGTTCACCTTTTCTACAAAGACACGGTGGTTGGATCCAAAGATCTCAAATTTGGACTCACCAGACCAAAGCACAGATTTCCACTGGTCTAATGTCCATTCCTTGTGTTCTTTAGCCCAAACAAGTCTCTTCTGCATGTTGCCTATCCTTAGCAGTGGTTTCCTAGCAGCTATTTTACCATGAAGGCCTGCTGCACAAAGTCTCCTCTTCACAGTTGTTCTAGAGATGTGTCTGCTGCTAGAACTCTGTGTGGCATTGACCTGGTCTCTAATCTGAGCTGCTGTTAACCTGCGATTTCTCAGGCTGGTGACTCAGATAAACTTATCCTCCGCAGCAGAGGTGACTCTTGGTCTTCCTTTCCTGAGGCGGTCCTCATGTGAGCCAGTTTCTTTGTAGCATTTGATGGTTTTTGCCACTGCACTAATACAAATTCTAACAGTCTATTCAGTAGGACTATCAGCTGTGTATCCACCAGACTTCTGCACAACACAACTGATGGTCCCAACCCCATTTATAAGGCAAGAAATCCCACTTATTAAACCTGACAGGGCACACCTCTAAAGTGAAAACCATTTCCGGTGACTACCTCTTTAAGCTCATCAAGAGAATGCCAAGAGTGTGCAAAGCAGTAATCAAAGCAAAAGGTGGCTACTTTTAATAATCTAGAATATAAGACATATTTTCAGTTATTTCACACTTTTTTGTTAAGTATTTCATTCCACATGTGTGAATTCATAGTTTTGATGCCTTCAATGTGAATCTACAATTTTTAGAGTCATGAAAATAAAGAAAACTCTTTGAATGAGAAGGTGTGTCCAAACCTTTGGTCTGTACTGTGTGTGAGAATATATATATATATATATATATATATATATATATATATATATATATATATATACACACACACACATACACATACACAATATATACACTATATATATATTTATTTATTTTTTATAGCATTTACCATTCAGGTTAACTTTATGTTCTGACAGATCTGACTTTCACAGACGCTAAAAACCTTTTTTTTTTTTTTTTTTTTTTTAAAGGAAACAGAATCCTCAAGATAAGCGTCGCTGACGTGTCCTCTTTACTGCGCATGCGTGAGCTCTATAAAATGGCATCGTCCATAGCTGACAACAGAGTCTGTTCGTGGTGGACGTCTCTGGTGAGTGTACCTATTTGGTGACTTTGATTACTGATTGTCCATAGCTGAATGGACCCTGGGCTTACTAAGCATTGTAAAATTTTTCTTTTTCATAGTCCATGGGGGCGTAATATTAATGTTCGTCTGAGATGCAAGACGTTGTGCAGAGCACCAGAGAAATTCCCCTGATGAGTATTCATTAATACGAAACGCGTTGGGTTGATGCGTTTTCTCTGCCAGGTTTAACATGGTATTTACTGAACCACTAGATGGTGACCTATAGCCTTTCTCTGCCTATTTGATGCCCTACATCTGAATGCGGTAAGACCCAGTTATCTTTGTCTAGGAGGGGGACCCATATTATTATTAAGAAGGTGGGATCCCTGCTTTATTTATAGTGTGCATTTTCCGCAGTTAAAGTCCCATTACTTTGCACCTGACCACCAGACAAAAAAGGCGGATCCTTATGTTGGTGGTACAGGATTCGATATCCTGATTGCTTTTCTGGATATTTGGGGACGTGTGTTCATATGTGCCGGCCACCTATCCCTAGCCCATTTGAACTTAGCGGCTATTGAGGATAAGGTGTCTTTGTTTTTATGACACATTTTTATTTTAATGACTTTGTCATTTTTTAATGTACACATTAAAAGTTATATGTTAGGTCGCATTTTTTGCATTTGCAATCATCCACCCTGTTAGCTTGTTTGTCGATTTTCTAAATACAATTCTATCTTGTAGCAGAGAACACTGTAAATGCTCCTGTACATGACTGTAAATGAGTAATAGCTGCTGAGAAAAAAACAAATCACTTCCGGATTGAATACGGATGTCTCATCGACTACGATCATGAGAAAAATCACAGACTCGCATTGCAATTGCATTGCACACGGATTAACACTCTGACATAGCTTATCCTACTCTCAGGCATGAGAATCGGACCGATTTTACAATCGCAAGTGTGACGCCGGCATTGGGCCCTGTGCGCACTAGACAATGGAATTTTCTTAAGATAATTCCGCAGGCTCTGAAAGATTATCGCACCCGCAGTGAAGAACCACGGCAAACCGCACGCAGTTTTACCATGGGTTGGTACATGTGTTTTAATGCATTCAATGCAATAAAGCACACTGAAAAGAAAAAAAAAAGTGTCATGTCCTTCTGATAGATGGATTAATAGATAGATAATAGAGGGATAGATAGAGGGATAAATAGAGAGATATTAGCTTTATTTCGATTTGTGTGTCCCACCCTACAGTATTTCTCATACAGCAGTGACCCTGCGGTAGGGTCACTATTACTGCTGGTGAGACGCGGAAATTCTCGCGAGCGGTAATGTGTTGACATCACCTACCGTGAGAAATGACCTAGAGTAACCCCTGCAGCCTTGTTACGAGGCTGCATTGAGTACTATGTGTCAGACGCGGCTGGATCAGTCTGCAAGCGTCGTGGGACCTCTGTGGATTATGCCAGAGCTGTGTGTTGGGGGGTTAATAAAGTGGTGACAGAGGGGGCTTTTTGTATTTTATTTCAAATAAAGAATTTTTCGGTGTGTGTTTATTCACTTTACTTACAATTTAATCATGGAAGCTGTCTCATAGACGCTGCCATGATTAACGTAGGACTTCGTGGCAGCTATGGGCTGCCATTACCTACTTATTACCCCGATTGCCACTGCATTACGGCAATCGGGAAGAGCCGGTAACACGCCGGGACTGTCGCATAATGGATGCGACATTCTCTGGGCAACTGCGGACCGGATATTATTATTATTATTATTATTTATTTATAGAGCACCATTGATTCCATGGTGCTGTACATGAGAAGGGGGTTACATACAAAATACATATACAAGTTACAGTAGACAGACTAGTACAGAGGGAAGAGGGCCCTGCCCTTGCGGGCTTACATTCTATAGGATTATGGGGAGGAGACAGTAGGTGGGGTGTAGGTGGGGCGGCAGCTCCGCACGGTGGTGGGGCGGCAGCTCCGCACGGTGGTGGGGCGGCAGCTCCGCACGGTGGTGGGGCGGCAGCTCCGCACGGTGGTGGGGCGGCAGCTCCGCACGGTGGTGGGGCGGCAGCTCCGCACGGTGGTGGGGCGGCAGCTCCGCACGGTGGTGGGGCGGCAGCTCCGCACGGTGGTGGGGCGGCAGCTCCGCACGGTGGTGGGGCAGTGAGGTCATTCAAGGTTATAGGCATTTCTGAACAGATGAGTCTTTAGGTTCCGTTTGAAGTTTGCAAGTGTAGTAGATAGTCTGACGTGTTGAGGCAGTGAGTTCCAGAAGACTGGGGATGTTCGGGAGAAGTCTTGGAGGCGGTTGCATGAGGAGCGAATGAGAGAGGAGGATAGAAGGAGATCTTGGGAGGACCGGAGATTACGTTTTGGAGTGTAGCGAGAGATTAGTTCAGAGATATATGGAGGAGACAATTTGTGGATGGCTTTGTAGGTCAGGGTTAGTAGTTTGAATTGGATACGATGGGAGATTGGGAGCCAGTGAAGGGACATGCAGAGAGGAGAAGCGGGGTGGTAGTGAGGCGAGAGGTGGATCAGTCGGGCAGCAGCATTAAGGATGGACTGGAGAGGGGCGAGCGTGTTAGCAGGGAGACCACATAGGAGGATGTTGCAGTAGTCGAGGCGGGAGATTATGAGAGCATGCACTAGCATTTTTGTAGATTGAGAATTGATGAAGGGACGGATTCTGGAAATATTTTTGAGTTGAAGACGACAGGAGGTGGTGAGGGATTGAATGTGTGGTATGAAGGACAAGGCAGAGTCAAAGGTCACTCCGAGGCACCGAACTTTGGGTGCTGGGGAGAGCGTGATGTTATTTATTGTAATAGATAGATCAGGTAGAGAGTGTAGGTGAGATGGAGGAAAGATGATCAGTTCAGTTTTGGCCACATTGAGCTTTAGGAGGCGAGAGGAGAAGAAGGAAGATATAGCCGATAGGCACTCTGGGATTCTGGACAGCAGAGATATGACATCTGGGCCAGAGAGGTAGATCTGAGTGTCATCGGCATATAGGTGGTACTGGAAGCCATAGGACTTTATGAGTTGTCCCAGGCCAAATGTATAGATAGAAAAAAGTAATGGTCCCAGGACAGAGCCTTGAGGGACACCAACAGAAAGAGGACGGGATGAAGAGGTTGTGTGGGAGTGGGAGACACTAAAAGTGCGGTTGGAGAGGTATGAAGAGATCCAAGAGAGGGCGAGGTCTCTGACACCAAGGGAAGAGAGGATCTGTAGTAGCAGGGAGTGGTCAACAGTGTCAAAGGCTGAGGATAGGTCTAGAAGTAGGAGTATAGAGAAGTGGTTGTTAGCTTTGGCAGTAAGTAAGTCATTTGTGATTTTTGTCAGGGCAGTTTCAGTGGAATGATGTGGACGGAAGCCGGACTGTAGGTTGTCAAAGAGAGAGTTAGAGGAGAGGTGGGAGGAAATTTCAGCATGGACATGCTGTTCCAGGAGTTTTGAGGCGAATGGGAGTAGCGATATGGGGCGATAGCTGGCAGCAGAGGTTGGGTCGAGGGAAGGTTTCTTTAGGATGGGTGTGACTGTTGCATGTTTAAAGGCAGAAGGGAAGGTACCAGTTGTTAAAGATAGGTTGAAGAGATGGGTTAATGCTGGAATTAGGATAGTGGTGAGGTTGGGGAGGAGGTGGGTTGGGATGGGATCACGTGCGCAGGTGGTGAGGTGCGCTTTTGAGAGAAGATGTGCAAGCTCTCCTTCGGTGATAGTGGAGAGGAAGTTTATGGGGGAGGAGCAGTGGTCTGTTATATGAAGGGGTTGTGGTGGTTGAGCAGAAAAGACTTGTCTGGTTTGGTCGATCTTTTCTTTGAAATATGTGGCAAATTCTTCTGCGGAAATGAGGGAGGTTGGAGGGGGCAGTGGTGGGCGAAGGAGGGAGTTGAAAGTATTGAATAACTGTTTGGGGTTGTGTGTTAAAGAGGATATGAGGTTTCTGAAGTATTCCTGTTTAGCCGAGGTAAGGGCCAAGCGAAATGTGTGAATTGCATTTTTGAATGTGGTGAAGTCTTCCTGGGAGTGCGTTTTGGCTGTGGCCGTGGGGGGGGGGGGGGGGGTTCATTATCCCTGGCCCTCGCCCTTCCCAGCCTGAGAATACCAGGCCACCGCTGTGTGCTTACCTTGGCTGGACAGTAAAAATATGGCGGAGCCCATGCTTTTTTTTTTTCGTTTTTTATTTTTAATATGTACATTGTATGTTTGTCTGTGTTTGATATGTATGTGTTCACTCTGCTCAGTTTCCTCTTCCTGTCCTAATGACATCACTTCCCTGCAAAACACAGGATAGTGATGAACATTATGTCCCGAAAAACGCGAAATACCGCAGGAAAACTCAATGAAACGCATATAATTTGCTACCTGCGTTATCCCTGCGGTATTTCATGATTACATTACTGTCAATGGAGTGAAATACCGCAGGTACCTGCGGACAAAAAGTGACATGCACATTCTCTTTGCTGAAGAAAACATGCAGCAAAACCTGTAGGGGAAAAAACCGCGGTGGCGCACAGCATTTTTTTTTTTACCATAGGTTTTGCTGGGGAAGGACTGCAGAAAGGTTCTGAACATTTTCTGCAGCAAAACATGCAGCAAAACCGCGGTAAAAACCGCAGTGTGCGCACAAGGGCCTTAAGGAAATTTTCCAACTCCAAGCTATATAAACCTGAATGCTTATTGGATGAAGCAGATCAGGTGATCTGTATTTGTGTAAATAGCGGTGTGCGCTAAGGATATCAACTCCTTAAAGTCTCATCCGCACACTGCATCTTTTACTGCATTTTTAGTGTGTTTTTGGTCACAAAAGATGCACCCAAATGCATGCATTTCCTTCCCCAGCAATGTCTATGAGATTTCTATTTTGCTGTCCGTAAAGTGCATTTTTTTGGGCTTGTTTTTGGAGATGCAACATGTCAATTCTTTTTGAGTTTTATCCCTGCATTTCGGAGGTTTGGCAGATCAATTCCTCACTGACTTAGGGTCGGGGGGGGGGAATTGATCCCCGTTATCTGGCCAAATGCCGGTTCCCAGATAGAGTCTATGAGGACCAATATCCAGTACAAAAGGGTAGGAGCAAGCGCTTCATACTTACAGAGTCACCGAGGCGGCTGTCACACTGCTCCTGTGGCTACTCATTCACTTCCTGGGCCGCTCATTACCTTCACTGAATATGCACTGCTTCCCCCACCCACCGGTGGCTGTGATTGGTTGAAATCAGACGAGCCCTACCCTAGGTGACAGTGTGTCTGACTGCAACCAATCACAGACGCCAACTGATCTGCCAGTCCTTCGAAACGCAGGGACAAAACGTAAAAAGAATTGACGAGCTACATCTTCCATAACGCAGCCAAGAAAATATGCCCAGTGTAGACAGCAAAATACAAATCTCAGACTTTGCCGGGAGAAGGAAATGCATGCATTTAGGTGCATCTTTGTGACCTCAAAAATGAACCAAAACCACACAAAAAGATACTGTGTGTGAACATAGCCTTAATCATGGAGTGCAGAATTATTAGTCAGCTTGTTTTCCCTCAAGCAAAATGGGCCAACACAAAAAAGAAAAAAAAAATACAATATGCCGTTAGTGACTCTGAAAAAGTCAAAAACTATTACAAGTCTTTAGGCCCTGTTACACGCAACGACATCGCTAACAAGATATCATTGGGGTCACAGAATTCGGGACGCACATCCGGCCTCGTTAGCGACGTCGTTGCGTGTGACACGTACGAGCGACCACTAACGATGCAAAATATTTACCAAATTGTTGATTGTTGACACGTCGTCCATTTCCCAAATATCGTTGTTGCATTTGGACGCACGTTGTTCATCGTTCCTGAGGCAGCACTCATCAGTACGTGTGACACCCCAAGAACGACGAACAACACCGTACCTGTGTCCTCTGGCAACGAGGTGGGCGTGACTTCCATGGGGCTGCTCTCCGCTTCTATTGGCCGCCTGCCGTGCGACGTCGCTGTGAAAGGAGGCTGTTCGCTGGTCACAGTGACGTCGCTTGGAAGGTAAGTAGTGTGACAGGTATTAGCGATATTGTGCGCCTCGGGCCGACTAGCCAGGGAAGCAACAGCCAGGGGACTAGTCCCCTCGCTCATTAGCATACGATAAAAGATCTTTAGAAATACTTTTTCTACAGATCTCTTTATCTATGCTATTGTATACAAGGACGGTTAGGCAGGAAAAAGCAATATGCACCCAGAACTGCTCAGGGTGTATATTGCAGCTCGCTGTTCACTTCACATATGCAAATTTCAGATTTATTCACCTTTTGGATTGGCTGACAGCACTGTAATACTTAAATAATAAAAGGCCAAAATCTGGTATAAAAAGGAAGGAGGGCCCCGGTGTCACAGTGTAAATACCGTATGTTGGATGGGGGAGATCCTGATAGAAGAGGATGGAGGGCCCTGGTGTTACAGTGTAGGTATATTGGATGGGGGGGGGGGGGCTGGTAGAAGAGGATGTGTGGCCCTGGTGTCACAGTGTAAGTATATTGGATGGGGGGGCTGGTAGAAGAGGAGGTGTGGCCCTGGTGTCACAGTGTAGGTATATTGGGGGGGGGGGGGGTTGGTAGAAGAGGATGTGTGGCCCCGGTGTCACAGTGTAGGTATATTGGAGGGGGGGGGGGGGGGTAGAAGAGGATGTGTGGCCCTGGTGTCACAGTGTAGGTATATTGGAGGGGGGGGGGTGTAGAAGAGGATGTGTGGCCCTGGTGTCACAGTGTAGGTATATTGGAGGGGGGGCTGGTAGAAGAGGATGTGTGGCCCTGGTATCACAGTGTAGGTATATTGGCTGGGGGGGGGGGGGGGCTGGTAGAAGAGGATGTGTGGCCCTGGTGTCACAGTGTAGGTATATTGGCTGGGGGGGGGGGGCTGGTAGAAGAGGATGTGTGGCCCTGGTGTCACAGTGTAGGTATATTAGATGGGGGGCTGGTAGAAGAGGATGTGTGGCCCTGGTGTCACAGTGTAGGTATATTGGATGGGGGGGGGGGGGCTGGATGGGGGGGGGGGGGCTGGTAGAAGAGGATGTGTGGCCCTGGTGTCACAGTGTAGGTATATTGGATGGGGGGGAGGGGCTGGTAGAAGAGGATGTGTGGCCCTGGTATCACAGTGTAGGTATATTAGATGGGGGGCTGGTAGAAGAGGATGTGTGGCCCTGGTGTCACAGTGTAGGTATATTAGATGGGGGGCTGGTAGAAGAGGATGTGTGGCCCTGGTGTCACAGTGTAGGTATATTGGATGGGGGGGGGGCTAGTAGAAGAGGATGTGTGGCCCTGGTGTCACAGTGTAGGTATATTGGATGGGGGGCTGGTAGAAGAGGATGTGTGGCCCTGGTGTCACAGTGTAGGTATATTGGCTGGGGGGGGGGCTGGTAGAAGAGGATGTGTGGCCCTGGTGTCACAGTGTAAGTATATTTAAGTATATTGGATGGGGGGGCTGGTAGAAGAGGAGGTGTGGCCCTGGTGTCACAGTGTAGTATATTGGATGGGGGGGGGGGGGGGCTGGTAGAAGAGGATGTGTGGCCCTGGTGTCACAGTGTAGGTATATTGGGGGGGGGGGGGGTTGGTAGAAGAGGATGTGTGGCCCCGGTGTCACAGTGTAGGTATATTGGAGGGGGGGGGGGGGTAGAAGAGGACGTGTGGCCCTGGTGTCACAGTGTAGGTATATTGGAGGGGGGGGGGGTAGAAGAGGACGTGTGGCCCTGGTGTCACAGTGTAGGTATATTGGAGGGGGGGGGGGGTAGAAGAGGATGTGTGGCCCTGGTGTCACAGTGTAGGTATATTGGAGGGGGGGCTGGTAGAAGAGGATGTGTGGCCCTGGTATCACAGTGTAGGTATATTGGCTGGGGGGGGGGGCTGGTAGAAGAGGATGTGTGGCCCTGGTGTCACAGTGTAGGTATATTAGATGGGGGGCTGGTAGAAGAGGATGTGTGGCCCTGGTGTCACAGTGTAGGTATATTGGATAGGGGGGGGAGGGGGGGGGGCTAGTAGAAGAGGATGTGTGGCCCTGGTGTCATAGTGTAGGTATGTTGGATGGGGGGGGGGCTGGTAGAAGGGGATGTGTGGCCCTGGTGTTACAGTGTAGGCATATTGGCTGGGGGGGGGGCTGGTAGAACAGGATGTGTGGCCCTGGCGCCATAGTGTAAGTATATTGGATGGGGGGGCTGGTAGAAGAGGATGTGTGGCCCTGGTGTCACAGTGTAGGTATATTGGCTGGGGGGGGGGGGGGGGGGGGGGGCTGGTAGAAGAGGATGTGTGGCCCTGGTGTCACAGTGTAGGTATATTGGAGGGGGGGATGGTAGAAGAGGATGTGTGGCCCTGGTGTCACAGTGTAGGTACATTGGCTGGGGGGGGGCTGGTAGAAGAGGATGTGTGGCCCTGGTGTCACAGTGTAGGTATATTGAATGGGGGGGCTGGTAGAAGAGGATGTGTGGCCCTGGTGTCACAGTGTAAGTATATTGGATGGAGGGCTTGTAGAAGAGGATGTGTGGCCCCGGTGTCACAGTGTAGGTATATTGGATGGGGTGGGGCTGGTAGAAGAGGATGTGTGGCCCTGGTGTCACAGTGTAAGTATATTGGATGGAGGGCTTGTAGAAGAGGATGTGTGGCCCCGGTGTCACAGTGTAAGTATATTGGATGGAGGGCTTGTAGAAGAGGATGTGTGGCCCCGGTGTCACAGTGTAAGTATATTGGATGGAGGGCTTGTAGAAGAGGATGTGTGGCCCCGGTGTCACAGTGTAGGTATATTGGAGGGGGGGGGCTGGTAGAAGAGGATGTGTGGCCCTGGTGTCACAGTGTAGGTATATTGGAGGGGGGGGGGGGGTTGGTAGAAGAGGATGTGTGGCCCTGGTGTCACAGTGTAGGTATATTGGATGGGGGGCTGGTAGAAGAGGATGTGTGGCCGCGGTGTCACAGTGTAAGTATATTGGATGGGGGGCTGGTAGAAGAGGATGTGTGGCCCCGGT